>NW_024747063.1:0-18617 GCF_018991925.1 Homarus americanus
GGCAATGGTGACTCCAGATAGGAGCTTGTTCAGCTCCTCGTCATTGCGAATGGCAAGCTGAAGATGACGCGGGATAATGCGGGTCTTCTTGTTGTCGCGGGCGGCGTTACCGGCCAGCTCGAGCACTTCTGCTGCCAGGTACTCCATGACGGCTGCAAGGTACACAGGTGCACCTGCACCAACACGCTCAGCATAGTTGCCTTTACGCAAGAGACGGTGGATCCTACCCACGGGGAACTGGAGTCCGGCCCTGCTAGACCGGGACTTTGACTTGCCCTTCACCTTGCCTCCCTTGCCGCGTCCTGACATGTTGCTGCTGCTGCTTTTCGTGATAGGAGTTAAATTTCCGCCTGACTGACTGATGTTGGGGATTACTGGCCTCTTCGCCATTAGGCTATTTCGGCCGAAGCTGATGTCTTCTTTCTTCTTCTAATCTTGGTCTTCTTTCTTGCTACAACTAATCTGATGTTCTTGTTTCTTCTTTTCTTGTTATTCTTGTGTTCTTCTTGTTCTTGGTATTTTGGTTACTTCTTTCTTCTTGTTGTTTTATTTGGGATGAATTATGGTATGCATGAGTGATATGATGGTGAGTTAGTGACAGACCAGATGAAATGGCTTGTCAGGTGACTAGTTTCTCTGTGATTTTTTATTTTTATTTTTTATTTTGTCTTTTGTAGCCCGTGTCTTTTTGTTTGAATATATGTTGGTGGGTGTCAGTTTAGCTTGATAAATGTGAGTGTTGTATGTAATGATAGGGTTTGTGATGTGTTTCTCATGTTGTATGTTTTAATTTTGTTTTATTCATTTTTATTTTTTATTTTTATTTTTTTATTTTTTAAGGCATGGTTACATACATATAATAGATATAAAAAGAGTTCATGCGTGTGTCAATCATAACATGCCGATAAGATGGGTCTCCTTGAGGAAGGTTATTACTGCGTCACTTATGGTGACATTATCTTGCAATAGGTTGGGTACAGTCAGCACGAAGCCTTGCTCGGCAGCTAGGATCACCAGCTGCCGGCGCTCTGGTTCGTACTGGCTGCACTCAGTCAGAATATGTCTGATGGAGAGAATTAGGTTACAAGTGGCACAGATAGGTGGGAAGGAATTATCAAGATAGGCCCCTAGGTGGGTCAGATAGGTACAGTTCAGCCTTAGTCTGGCGAGAACGACCTCTTCCCTCCTATTCTTTCTATATGCTGAGGGCCAGTTTCCTATATTAGGCTTCCAGGTGTTGTGGAGATTTAACCTAGTCCATTCAAGTTGCCACTTTCCAAATGTATATGTCTTCCCCAAGGAGAGACACGACTGAGTCTCCCAGGGTACATTAGTTGTCTCCCCGAGACCCACAGTCGCTCTTGCTAATCTGTCTGCCTGTTCATTGCCCCAAATGTTACAATGCCCAGGCACCCACACCAGCACAATATTCTTGGCACACTCATGTAATTTATTAATAATGTTGCCCTGTATCTCATTGCTGGTAGTATCACCACCTTGAATTGCTTTAAGAGCTGACATGGAATCTGAAATTACAGCGACATCATTGACATTGCTTGTTATTGCAATGTCAATGGCTCTATTTATTGCGAACATTTCTGCAGAGAATATGGTTGTATGCCGTGGCAGGCGGGAGCTCCACTCCCCGTCTCTGCTCCAGATACCGGCTCCGACGTTGTCTTCAGTCTTGGACCCGTCGGTGTACACGTGAGTATAGGCGCTGAATCCTTCAAGAAATTGATAGAAAAGTTGCCTCAGGAGCTCAGGATGAAAGTCATTCTTTGCTCCCGGAAGCCACGATGTTTCCACATGGAAGTTGGGGTTCTCCCATGGCGGACACAACGGTGGAACGTATCTATCAACGTCTTCGAAATGGATACCAGCACCCTGGCACAAGGTCTGGAGGCGGACAACCGAGGACGGGGACCTACGCAGCTGCAGGAAACGGAAATTAGCAACAGCACACCAACCTGGGTGGTCTGTGCCGCGCTTCCTAGCCATACTCAACCCGTACCTTAGCGTCAACATGTCCCTCCTGATGTGAAGTGGAGGGACGTGGGCCTCAACCTCTAGTTTACCTACACGTGTACACCTGTAGGCACCCAGACATAGACGAAGGCATCGGTTCTGTATTCTGGTTAGCTTTGCGAGTGTGGTGTTGCATGCCGAAGCATACAACTGGCATCCATAATCAAGTTTTGATCTGATCAGGGTCTTATACACCATTAATAAAGATTTCCTATCGGCTCCCCATGTAGTACCTGATAAAACTTTCAGGATGTTTGTGACTTTAAGACATTTACTTTTAAGTTCGTTAATGTGGTTTTTCCACGTTAATTTCCGGTCAAAATGAACACCAAGAAATTTTACTGAAGTCTGAAATTTAATAGGAGTATCATTTAATTTTAATACTGGATTACTAATGTTACGTTTCTTAGTGAAGACTACTCCTACTGTCTTCTCAACTGAAAACCTAAATCCCCATTGTATTGCCCACTGTTCCGCGGCTTTTAGTCCAGCCTGCACCCTTTGTGCAGATAGCCTCTCAGCTCGAGAGGAGCGCCAGATTGCGCAATCGTCAGCAAACAAGGAGAATTTGAGGTCACTTAAGCTGGGGGCTGGTGATAGGAAATCATTAATCATTATAAGGAATAAAATTGGGCCCAAAACGCTACCTTGTGGAACTCCATTTTCAAAGACAAATGTGTCTGATTTTACGTTACCTTTTAATTTGACGGAAAAAGTCCTGTCCTGCAAAAATTTACTAATAAAAATTGGCAAATTACCTCTCAGACCCAAGGCGTGGAGCTTCATCATGAGGCCAGTCCGCCATGTCATGTCGAAAGCTTTTTCTATATCTAAGAATACTGCAATTAATGTTTCTTTACTGCAAAGAGCTTTTGAGATGTCAGTTTCAAGACTTATTAAATGATCTAGTGTGCTTCTACCTTGGCGGAAACCACACTGTCAATCATTCAATAAGTTGTTACTTTACAAAAAATACATTAGTCTACGCTTTATCATACGTTCCATGACCTTACACAGACAGTTTGTGAGCGAAATCGGACGGAATGAGTTGGTGTTGTTCGGGCATTTGTCCCTCTTCGGGATCGGTACGACATGGGCAAAGTGCCATGAGTTTGGAAACGTTCTGGACGTCCAGATCTCATTGTACACTTCTAGCAATTTGTCCAGGTTTCCCTGGTCAAGGTGCTTAATCATCTCGTATCGTATACCGTCAGGTCCAGGAGTAGAGCCCTTGCCCTTATTAATCGCAAAGGAAAGTTCCTCTGGGGAAAATGCTCGATTGTAGCCTGTTCGTCCCCGTTCTCGAAGTCGAGATGCAAGAGCTCGGCACGATCACGGAACACGCCGAAGCGTGGATCATGATTGGTGGAGCTACTGGCATCTGCAAACTTCTGGCCTAGGGTGTTGGCAATGGCCTGGGGTTCGTCGAGAATCCGCCCTCCACTACTCACCTGTGGGATAAAACTCCTTCCTCCTTTGGATCTGACCCGGTTTATAGCCGACCATACCTCAGAGGAAGGGGTATCCTGTTAATAGTGGAGACGAACGCCCGCCAAGACTCTCTCTTACACTCCCTGAGAACCCTCCTAGCCTTGGCTCTAGCTTTTTTATATTCAATTAAGTTTACAAGTGATGGAATTCTATTGAATAAACGACATAGCCTATTTCGCTCACAGACCACTCGTCGGCAGTCTGGTGTCCACCATGGAACTCCAGGCCTGTGGGTTTTTGCAGAAGTCTTAGGAATTGTTAAGTCTGCTGCGTGTATTATAGCTTGTTGTATGTGTGTAATTTTGGTGTTGATGTCTTGTCCAATGGTGTCTATACGAACGGCTCCTGAGTAGGCCCTCCAGTCTGCCTTCCTAAGGTTGTAGCGCACCCCGGGAGTAGCCGTTGGGGCGCCACACTCATAAGAAATGCAGATCGGAAAATGGTCGCTACCCAGAGAGTCGTCGTATGTAGAAAATTTACAATCTAATAGCAAGGCAGCATCAACTATAGAAAGATCTATAGCTGACGCTGTGCCAAATCGTTCGTCCACTCGAGTCGCACTACCGTCATTCAGAAGAGACAGGTTGGAGTTGAGGATAGCTGCAGCCACCTGCTCTCCCCTCCCATCACTCCGGACACTGCCCCACCGCAAATGGCGCGCATTGAGGTCGCCGAGGATCATTTTCTTTCCTGGCAGTTGGTTAAATAGCTCCTCAAGCTCACCATCGTCGATGAGCCCGCCCGGAGGACAGTATAGTGAACAGATGGCAACATAGCCAGTCCGAATCTTAACTCTGCACGCCACAGCCTGCAGGTTCACGTTCAGACTGACTCTTTGCTGGGCGAATGAACTCCGAATGTATAGGGCTACCCCCCTTAGATTGTCTCCCCTGTAGGACGTGTAGTTGTCGAATACAGGTGGGTCGTCGTGACCCGCAAGTAGCGTCTCTTGTAGGCAAAAAACGTCCGGCCGGAATAATGACATTAGTAAATGAAATTGAGCGTTTTTATTCCTAGCACCTCTGCAATTCCACTGTATGATACTGAATTTTAAATCTGAGAGTTGATATGGTCAGCGTTTTGGGCTCTATTTTTCTTTCCTCTTGTATATGGGGGGGAAAGAGGGTCCTTGGAAGGATCCCCCTCATCAGATGAGCAGTCTCCCGGCTCCAAAGAGCCAGTACTCTGCTCGGCAGGGGCTCCCTGCCCCGGTTGCCTTTCAAAAAGGCAAATGATTGGTTGTGGTGTTGATTTTCTCATCATGCATTCTATTGAATACGATCTCCTCCTTACGTTGGGGTAGATAGGGTCGTGAGTCTGTTGGGGTTTTGGGGTCTGGTATAACTCGTTAGTTTGGGTCTCGTTATTGGTCATAGTTGTATTAGTGTTCTCGTCTTTGGCGTCTGTGGTTGAATAACCGGTGATGGTGGGGTCAGTCTGTGTTGCGATGGTCTTGGTCTCAGTCTGCGTTCCAGTGGTGCACATTTTGGGAGGTGAGGTATTTTTAGATACAGCGGATGCAAAGGACATTCCAGGTGTTGGTGTCTGCAAGGACAACTCCACCTGCATCTTAGCCTCCTTGTAGTCCAAATTTTTCTCTGCTCTCACCTTACTGATCTCATACTCCCTCAGGTAGGAAGGGCACTTCCTGTCTGAGGCAGCATGCTGACCGGAACAGTGGTAGCATTTTTCCTCCGTCTGTGTACAGTCATCGTCCCTGTGTCCGGTCTGAGCACATTTGGAGCATACCTGGGTGTTACGGCAGGCCTTACCAGTGTGTCCAAACCTTTGGCAGTTGAAACAACGCATTGGGAATGAAATGTAAGTTTTGGTCTGGACCCTCTCATATCCTACCAAGACATGAGTGGGCCTAACAAGTCCTTCAAAAGTGAGTACTGCTGTAGTTGATCGTTTGCGTTCACCGTCTGTGGTCTTCCTATTAAATACGTAAGCATCGACGACTCCTTGATCTTTCATGTGGTACTTAATTTCGTCATTAGTCATCCCCTGAAATTCGTAGCTGTTAACTACAACCTTACAGGTGTTGAGAAATGCTGGGATATATGGTACCACTTTTGTTGTATGAAAAGTTTTAAGATTCAAGGCGTCCCTCATTTGCTGTGCGTCTTTAACAGTAACTTGGAGTTCGCCTTTTCTTGTCTTTCGGACTTTCTCCACGTCCCCTATCTGATCCTTAATGGCCTTCTGTATGATGAATCCATTAATTTTGTCAAACGAGGTAGACGTGTCAAGAGTCCGAAAGTGGATTACTCGGGCCTTCTCAGCTGATACTTGTATGTTTTGTCTTTGTTGTGTTGCTTGGTCAGTAGCCGTTGCATTGTCAGAGTTTGTCGTTGGTCGTGGCAGTCGTGGGTCATGATTGGGCTCCCGCCTCTGCCTGTCCCTGCCTGGACGAGCAGAGGGGGGCTTGGTGCTTCCCCTCCCAGAGGGCATGGTTGGGGTGGCTGGGAACCACCCCTTGGGTACAGCTTTACTTGTTGAATTACATGTATGGTTTTGGTGCACTAAGGTTATGCAAGGCCCTCAGTGCAAAAAAAAAGACTTTTACTTAAGGACGACCCCCGAACAGTGGTGTGCCTGCACGATCACAGACGTCACTGCTGGATTGGCCCAGGTTTTTCCCCGACCCCCACTGGAGACACACAATCCCACTCCGTGAGGTGTGCACCACTGGGGGGGCTCTAGCACGAATACTGAATTATGAAATTCAGCAGGTGCCTCGGCCAGGGTAAGTATTAGAAAAAAAGAAGTAAGAGAGAAAGCCCTCCTACCACGTCAGGAAGGACAACAGTTAGCTCTTCCCTCGCAGTTGTGTGGGTCACTCACACTAACTGTGGGGAGGGAATGCTAAGGTTGTCAATCCTGGGCGCTCGTGAGGTGTCAAAAATTGTAAGTGACAGAGCCACTTTTAAAATGAATTGATGAAAGATGAAATGTTTCAATGCTTTAAATAGCAAGAACAAGTGTGAGTGCAATCGCACAAGATGCAGCGGTCTATGGCGAAGAAAAACCGTTACAGAGTACTGTTCCCGCAAGAACGTCAGTCTCCTCCCTTGTCCAATCAGCCGATGAATTTCCGCCCGCCACCTTGGTCTTTTATACCAAGCTCAGGATCAGGCCAGGTGGCCGTCTCGCGGACCCAACCAATGTAAGAGAGCCGTAGCTGCAGCCAGTCTGATCCTGAGCGGCCCGCTCGGTATATAAGGAAAAGTTAGTCGGGCCAGTTTTCAATTCTCTCGCTCCGCGCCACGAGTAACTGTGCCGCCATGCCTCCCAAAACTTCCGGAAAGGCTGCCAAGAAGGCTGGAAAGGCCCAGAAGGCCATTGCCAAGGGTGACAAGAAGAAGAAGCGCAGGAGGAAGGAAAGCTACAGCATCTACATCTACAAGGTACTGAAGCAAGTGCACCCCGACACAGGAGTCTCCTCCAAAGCTATGTCCATCATGAACTCTTTCGTGAACGACATCTTCGAGCGCATCGCTGCCGAGGCTTCCCGCCTGGCGCACTACAACAAACGCTCACCATTACAAGTCGGGAAATCCAGACAGCTGTCCGACTCTTGCTGCCCGGTGAACTGGCCAAGCATGCCGTGTCTGAGGGCACCAAGGCTGTCACCAAGTACACCTCTTCCAAGTAAGAGGTTACTTGTGCACAACAAACACGCCATCCCACTACTACAACTTAATCGGCTCCATCGGAGCCACAGTTACATGTTAAAGAGACAGTTACCGACAGTGATGTATTGAGAGGGAAATAATAAAAAAATTATAATAATCTGCATTCTCTATTGGCGTAGAAACAGGACTAAATCGAAACATAATAAATAAATAAATAAATAAATTCTGCGTGGAGTAGTTTCACACCCACTGCAAAGTGACATACCTGGAGTGTGTTTGGGCTTCATTTCTTGTTTGCAGCACGCCTATTTCATGTAAACAATTTATTTTATTTTATTTTATTTTATCTTAGTTATTTATTTATTTATTTATTTATTGTTTATATCTTTATTTGTTACTATCTCTTGTTTGGGGCCGAGTTATAGATGTCTGGTAGGTTTTGTTGTGCTTTTTGTTTGTCCCCAAGGAAGAGGACTTAAGCACGCTCTCCGCGGATGCGCCGGGCCAGCTGGATGTCCTTGGGCATGATGGTAACGCGCTTGGCGTGAATGGCACACAGGTTGGTGTCCTCGAAAAGACCCACCAGGTAAGCCTCAGAGGCTTCCTGCAGAGCCATGACGGCAGACGACTGGAAGCGCAGGTCAGTCTTGAAATCCTGGGCGATCTCACGCACCAGGCGCTGGAAGGGCAGCTTCCTGATGAGTAGCTCTGTGCTCTTCTGGTAACGACGGATCTCACGAAGGGCGACGGTTCCGGGCCTGTAACGATGGGGCTTCTTGACACCACCGGTGCCTGGGGCGGACTTGCGAGCTGCCTTGGTGGCAAGCTGCTTCCGTGGAGCCTTGCCTCCAGTGGACTTGCGGGCAGTCTGTTTAGTACGGGCCATCTCGACGACGAAATAGTCAATACGGGCGGCCCTGCAGGCGGGCGGGCTTATATACAGACATTCTCCACCTCAGTGGCCACCTCATTGGCCACGAGTGCCGCATGCGTCATCCGCAAGCTACGCCCCACCTCCAAGAGGGAGGGACGGCCTTGGATGAACGATACTACCGCTGCGTCCACAGCACGCCACCTACTCCCACCAAACCGTGGGCGAAGCCACACCAGGACCACCTGTAGTAGCAACCACAACAACATGACTGGACGAGGCAAAGGAGGCAAGGGACTTGGAAAGGGTGGCGCCAAGCGTCATCGTAAGGTGCTTCGTGACAACATCCAGGGTATCACCAAGCCCGCCATTCGTCGTCTAGCTCGGCGTGGAGGTGTTAAACGTATATCCGGCCTCATCTACGAGGAGACCAGCGGCGTCCTCAAGGTGTTTCTGGAGAACGTCATCCGTGACGCCGTCACCTACACCGAGCACGCAAAAAGGAAGACCGTCACCGCCATGGATGTGGTTTATGCCCTGAAACGGCAGGGCCGCACCCTTTATGGTTTTGGTGGTTAATCAACCTGATGGACGGGCGCACACCACCACCACCACCACGACAAACAAATATACGGACCTAATTTTAGGTCCACATTTAAATCGCTAAAGAGTTGGTTAGACACTGAGTAAATCGTTGAAAATATATCCAATAACATGATCCTCTCTAATTCTGGACTTGTGGTATGAGTATAGGTTGTGTGTGAACGTGTTGGAACCACTTCCTAATAATTGTCAGTCAGTCAGTCAGTCAGTCAGTCAACATTCACCTAACCTCCAGGTACCTCACCTAACTTCCTGTAGCGTCACCGAACCTCACGAAATGTAACCCAATGTAGTTTATAATCTATCCTAACATGACATAACATAACCACGCACTATATTACTTCGGTAAGCGTAATGAGTTTTAATACACAAAGTTGCAGTTATCATTCATTCATACATACATACATACATACATACATACATACATACATACATACATACATACATACATACATAACATGCGAGTGGCAGGGGGGGATTGAAGTGAATTTTAGGAGGATAGAATAGGTGCAGTGGCTAAACAGCGCTTGCGTGAGGGACTTTAAGCAGCAACTCGCCTGGATGCGGCAGGATAGAGTCAGGTCAAGCGTCCGGTGCATGTTGGGTTCCGCCATGGTTTCTCAGTGTTTGGTCGGCTTGATTGTGTGTGTTGTTTTCTTGTTTGGAGGAAATGTCTTGGTATTCTTCTTCTTAGCTTGAAGTTGATTTTCTTCTAACTCTTCTCCTCTTGTTGTCCGTCTTCCTCGTGTCTGCTATCATTCTGTAAAGACTCTCTATATGTATGTAGGTATGAGTGAGTAACAGTTGCCGGTTACAGTGATACTTCATATTCGCTGGTGTTGTACTGTATGGCTTCGGTATTTCTTAATATACAAACGGCACCGTTAGGGGATTGAGGTATTTAAAAACCAGCCTGCATTACTTATATATAGAAATAAATAATGTGGATTGGACAATAATGACGACTACTCTCTCCTACCTTCCCCAAACAAGGGCTTTTCGAAAGTATACATTGGACACAAATGACTTAGTACATCATAAATTGGTGGTTTAACAAAAGCCCTCATTAGAGAAAGGTGAAGGAGCACACAGTGAACATACAGATTAATGTTTGCACGCGTAGATCATGTAAGGTGAGATGTTGAACACCAGACACGTAGTGTAGTAACTCCCTCACAGATGGCGTTATGAGGGGCCTGATGATGTAGCAGTTACCTCACAGATGGTGTTATGATGAAATTCACATGATGATGCTGTAGCAAAACATTCACTACGTGTTGTCGTAGCATCTTGGGGACACCACGTGGTCGACATGACTCACTCATTCAAGTGGGTGAGGTGTGGTCCCAGGCCTCTCTATCGTGGAGTCTCAGGGGAAGTATAACTGGGTACCTGGGACCTCACTGTGTGAAGGTGGTTAGCTAGCTTGGGTAAGACTCAACTGCCGAGTTGTTTTTCACTGAGTTAAGCACTGTTCACCACTATTCATCACTGGTTCCATTCCTTGGCCAAATGAGATAGTACCTTATGGCAAGAACTTGTTGATAGTCCGCTGGGGAGGAGGGTTCAGGGGAGTGAGTTGGTATGGGCCAACATATAAATAATAATAATAATAATAATAATTAACGGTTTATTGAAAGAGCTTGGCAGCCAGAAGACTGAAAATATACAGTTACATATTTGGGGAATAGGTTACGAATTACAAATAATATACAAGTAACATGAGTGACACAAATAAGACATATAATAACTAGCTGGGGAAAAGCTCAAACTACAGTTCATTTCAACATAGTGACAGTGCAAGGAGTAGTGTTTACTGGGAGTGAGTACACTGATTTATTACAAGTTATCGATAATTTTTACAATGGTTGGGACTGGGCTGTTCTTATAGAGATCAGTTCGTGCACGTATGGGCTGGATGCGGTTGTGGTGTCGAAGAGCAATTCTCGGACTAGGGATCTCAGGTGGTAGTAGGAGCCGGTGTCGGGGATGGTGTAGAAGCTTCTTACCAAATTTGCAGATGAGGTCGTGGTGATGGTCAGTGAGAGTCTAAAGGGTCGGTCAGTGTGTTGAGCGCTTCTTGATATGTGGAGTAGGAAGGGTAGGGAATAATCTTGCATGGCCTCTTTTGCACTTTTTCGAGGTGTTTACGTTGTGTGGCATTTAGGGAGGAAGACCAGGTGGAGGAGGCATAGGTGAGCTTGGGAAGTATGAATGTTGTGTAAACACTGAGGAGCTCGTGTGCAGGACCACCGAGGGACTTGAGTCGGCGTAGGAGGTGGAGACGGAAACTGGAGGATTTGATAACTTCACTGACGTGTGGTTTCTAATTTAGTTTGTTGTCTATATGTATGTGTGTGTGTGTGTGTGTGTGTGTGTGTGTGTGTGTGTGTGTGTGTGTATACTACTGTACTTTTTAGATCCTCCTACGCAACCTAACCTATTATAGTTAAGTATAGTAGGCTATACACTATTTTGTTAGTATGTGTTATAAAATGAAATTGCATGTTATTATTATTAATATTATTATTATTAATATTATTATTATTATTATTATTATTATTAGTAGTAGTAGTAGTATTATTATTATTATTATTGTTATTATTATTACATGCTAATATAATACTAAGTTGCCGGCCAGATTTCCTCAGAGATGGGAGGAGCACATTGGCGGCGGTGTTGTTTATACTCCGCCCGATTACTGATTCCTATTCACCGAGCCAGAGCTGGCGGGCGGCGTGTTATGTGCCACGTTTTGTTTCCCATTGGGCGTACCGCTCAGCTGGGGAGTAGGAGATTTCATAAAAAGAAAGTTTGAGTGGAGAGCACACCTTTTCCTTCACATACAGTTATCTTAGACCATCTACTAGTATAATAGTTTGCACAAAAATACTCTACACTCTTTCTAGGTTGTTGCTATTTTTTTTTTTTTTTTTTTGACTTCTCATCAGATTGTGCATTCAACTAATATACACTATTAGTGTGTTTATTATTATGTTTTATAGTATTATTTCGTATAATATTGGGTAACACAATTATAGTCACTAGTATAGTATATTATTGGGGTTTATAGCAGTTTGTGGTCTAATAGTATCATGCTTTATGAGTGGTGTTCTTTGTAGTGATGATTAGGCAATAAAATATGCTTTGGGTGTTTATAGCAGTTTGTGGTCTACTAGTATCATGCTTTATGGGTGGTGTTCTATGTAGTGATGATTAGGCCATAAAATATGCTTTGGGTTTATTGTTAACAAAATATACTTTGCTCTACCGCTGTAGTGCAAAACATGGTGAAACTTACATACACCGTTAATAAAGTATTGATGGAAGAAGAAGAAGAAGAAGAAGAAGAAGAAGAAGAAGAAGAAGAAGAAGAAGAAGAAGAAGAAGAAGAAGAAGAAGAAGAAGAAGAAGAAGAAGAAGAAGAAGAAGAAGAAGAAGAAGAAGAAGAAGAAGAAGAAGAAGTAAGAGGAAGAATTGTGGAGGGAATGAACAGTGAGACAATGTAAAGCCTCCGGGATGGCGGCAGCGTTTCTGTTATTAATATATAATAAGACAATAGGAAAATATGTTGTTGTCTCTACCTGTATTATTACCTTTGCGATAGCATGGTTCAATTTTGGGAGGACATAGGAAGGAGCAGGAGGTTAGGAAGGAGCAGGAGGTTAGGAAGGGATTTGTAGTGGGAGAGATAGTGTCTGTGATCCTCGGGTCACCACTCCTCGGATTGTGTCAGTTCAAGTTTAGAAGCTCCAACAACTTTCCCTGAATACGAATTGGCAACCTTTCGATTTACAACAGGTACCTACTTACTGCTACAGTAGGTAGGTGAACAGGGACCAAGGGGGCTAGGAAGAGTGTCCAAACAACTTGCTCCTGCCTGCCTGTGTGATGTAGTCGTGGCCAGAATTAGGTTAGGATACAGACACATCTGGCTAGTTAGTAGCGCTGTACCCATACCGGAACACTCAGCATGTAAACTTGGTGATACACCTTTAAAGCACTACTATATTATTGAATGGGACACTGTCAAAGACTTCAGGCCACCTCACTTATTGTATCTTGAACTATGTCATTACTTCATTGAGGACATTACATTCTTGCTCTTTATCCCAAATTGGCTAGCCCACACTGGTAAATGTGTACTGTACTGTCAATGAATCTGATGTATTTCTTTGTGTATGAACCTGACTGAAAATAAGGTCGCCTCCCTGGCTGCTGCTGCTGCTGCTGCTGCTGCTTCTTGCGCCCTTCTAAGTCCCGTTTAAGTCCCCCACCCCAGGCCCCCACAACCGCCCTTCACATCTACACCATTCTAAATCAATTTCACTCTATTTCCACATTACTATGCTAATTACACGTAAAATAGAGTGTTATCCTGCAAAACGTTGATGTCGTATATTTCTCTCTTTAAGTGATATCCTGTGGCTCCGAAAGGAGCCTGTTTGGTTAGGTTGTCTTGTGTGAACGAACCTTGGGTTCTTATTTCTTCTCTGTCTTCTTGGGGAGGAGCACAGCTTGGATGTTGGGAAGGACACCCCCTTGGGCAATGGTGACTCCAGACAGGAGCTTGTTCAGCTCCTCGTCATTGCGAATGGCAAGCTGAAGATGACGTGGGATAATGCGGGTCTTCTTGTTGTCGCGGGCGGCGTTACCGGCCAGCTCGAGCACTTCTGCTGCCAGGTACTCCATGACGGCTGCAAGGTACACAGGGGCACCTGCACCAACACGCTCAGCATAGTTGCCTTTACGCAAGAGACGGTGGATCCTACCCACGGGGAACTGGAGTCCGGCCCTGCTAGAACGGGACTTTGACTTGCCCTTCACCTTGCCTCCCTTGCCGCGTCCTGACATGTTGCTGCTGCTGCTTTTCGCGATAGGAGTTAAATTTCCGCCCGCCACCTTGGTCTTTTATACCAAGCTCAGGATCAGGCCAGGTGGCCGTCTCGCGGACCCAACCAATGTAAGAGAGCCGTAGCTGCAGCCAGTCTGATCCTGAGCGGCCCGCTCGGTATATAAGGAAAAGTTAGTCGGGCCAGTTTTCAATTCTCTCGCTCCGCGCCACGAGTAACTGTGCCGCCATGCCTCCCAAAACTTCCGGAAAGGCTGCCAAGAAGGCTGGGAAGGCCCAGAAGGCCATTGCCAAGGGTGACAAGAAGAAGAAGCGCAGGAGGAAGGAAAGCTACAGCATCTACATCTACAAGGTACTGAAGCAAGTGCACCCCGACACAGGAGTCTCCTCCAAAGCTATGTCCATCATGAACTCTTTCGTGAACGACATCTTCGAGCGCATCGCTGCCGAAGCTTCCCGCCTGGCGCACTACAACAAACGCTCCACCATTACAAGTCGGGAAATCCAGACAGCTGTCCGACTCTTGCTGCCCGGTGAACTGGCCAAGCATGCCGTGTCTGAGGGCACCAAGGCTGTCACCAAGTACACCTCTTCCAAGTAAGAGGTTACTTGTGCACAACAAACACGCCATCCCACTACTACAACTTAATCGGCTCCATCGGAGCCACAGTTACATGTTAAAGAGACAGTTACCGACAGTGATGTATTGAGAGGGAAATAATAAAAAAATTATAATAATCTGCATTCTCTATTGGCGTAGAAACAGGACTAAATCGAAACATAATAAATAAATAAATAAATTCTGCGTGGAGTAGTTTCACACCCACTGCAAAGTGACATACCTGGAGTGTGTTTGGGCTTCATTTCTTGTTTGCAGCACGCCTATTTCATGTAAACAATTTATTTTATTTTATCTTAGTTATTTAATTATTTATTTATTTATTTATTGTTTATATCTTTATTTGTTACTAGCTCTTGTTTGTTGCACCCACCTCCCGAATTGATGACCTACTATACAATCGTGCCTGCACGAATGTTACCAACTTACCGTTAGGCGATTTGGGTAACCGAAATTAACGCTCTCCTACCACCAACCATTTCGATTGTCAAGAAAATTATCTTCAGAACAGTTCTTTGGCCCTGAGAAGGGCCGAGTTATAGATGTCTGGTAGGTTTTGTTGTGCTTTTTGTTTGTCCCCAAGGAAGAGGACTTAAGCACGCTCTCCGCGGATGCGCCGGGCCAGCTGGATGTCCTTGGGCATGATGGTAACGCGCTTGGCGTGAATGGCACACAGGTTGGTGTCCTCGAAAAGACCCACCAGGTGAGCCTCAGAGGCTTCCTGCAGAGCCATGACGGCAGACGACTGGAAGCGCAGGTCAGTCTTGAAATCCTGGGCGATCTCACGCACCAGGCGCTGGAAGGGCAGCTTCCTGATGAGTAGCTCTGTGCTCTTCTGGTAACGACGGATCTCACGAAGGGCGACGGTTCCCGGCCTGTAACGATGGGGCTTCTTGACACCACCGGTGGCTGGGGCGGACTTGCGAGCTGCCTTGGTGGCAAGCTGCTTCCGTGGAGCCTTGCCTCCAGTGGACTTGCGGGCAGTCTGTTTAGTACGGGCCATCTCGACGACGAAATAGTCAATACGGGCGGCCTGGTTGTTGTTGTTGTGTAGATTGTCGGACCGTAGTCCGACACGGGCCTTTGCCTATAGGCGGCCCGTTTGGTGGTTCCGGCTGGAGCTCCAGGAGCAGCCAGACCGGGTTGGGATTGGAGGTGGTCCCACCTGCAGATTGGAGGGATACTGCAGGTTGCAAGTGTGAGCGGACCCCCGATCAGTGGACGCTTACCACCAGCCCCCACTCTTGGACGTGGTCAGCTTCGGAGTGGCGCGCCCCCCGAACTGGGGTCCGCACTTGCTGGGAGAGGATGCTTTCTAAGCTATCTGGGTGGTGGGTATCGTGTGATGACCCAGAGTAGGTGGTGAATGTGGTCTGTATGGGCCTTTCGGGTTAGAGTGGCCGCTGGTGTTGTGTGTGTTTCTTGGGAGATTTGAGTTCTGTTTCGGAGGCTTTGTGTGACCTCGCAATCGAGGAGATAGTGTTCAAGTGGATTGGCTGCTGGCTCCTGACAGTAGGTGCATTCCGTGACGTCATTTCCGATCATCTGCCAGGAGCACTTGTACCCTAGTCGTAGTCGATGAAGCGGCCGGTTGTTGTTGTTGTTATGGTGTGGGACCGTGGTCCGACGGGCTACTGCCTATAGGCCCGGTTGTTGGATCAGCTGGGCTCAGGGCAACCAGACCGGATGGAGGAATTGGTCCCACCTGCAGATTGGAGGGATACTGCAGGTTGCAAGTGTGAGCGGACCCCCGATCAGTGGACGCTTACCACCGGCCCCCACTCTTGGACGTGGTCAGCCTCGGAGTGGCGCGCCCCCCGAACTGGGGTCCGCACTTGCTGGGAGAGGATGCTTTCTAAGCTATCTGGGTGGTGGGTATCGTGTGATGACCCGGAGTAGGTGGAGAATGTGGTCTGTATGGGCCTTTCGGGTTAGAGTGGCCGCTGGTGTTGTGTGTGTTTCTTGGGAGATTTGAGTTCTGTCTCGGAGGCTTTGTGTGACCTCGCAATCGAGGAGATAGTGTTCGAGTGGGTTGGCTGCTGGCTCCTGACAGTAGGTGCATTCCGTGACGTCATTTCCGATCATCTGCCAGGAGCACTTGTACCCTAGTCGTAGTCGGTGAAGGCTGACTTGGGTTTGTCTTGGAGTTTTCTTGTCTGCGAAAGGTGGTTCCCCTTTTGTGGCCGCCAGGTACCATTTGGCTGATTGGGAACCAGCGTTGAGTGCATGAAGGAAGCTCTTTTTGATGTGGCGCTTGGTAGTCTTTCTGAGGTGATTTTTGATCTGTTGCACACTTGCTGGAACTTGGATGTGTACGCTACTGGAACGTGTAGCTGCCTTGGCTGCTTCGTCTGCCACGTCGTTTCCTCCGATCCCTACATGACTGGGAATCCAGTGTAAGACGACTGGTCGGTTTTGGCTTTGGAATTCCTGTAGCTGCGCGAGGATCGAGGTGATGATGTGGACGTTGTCTCTTGGTTGACTGTGTTGCAGCGCTTGCATGGCCGATTTCGAGTCCGTGTGAATTATGGCGGACTTGTTGTGTTGTGTTGCAGCGTGTTGTAGGGCCTTTGAGATTGCTACCAGTTCTGTTTGTAGGGTGGAGCAGTCGTTGGAAAGTCTCCATTTGAGGGTCTGACCTTGGGTGTAGAAGGCCGCTCCGGATCTGTGATGTTTTGGGTCCACCGAGCCGTCTGTGAAGTATGATGCTGCATCAGCCGGTGTCTCGGTGGCTATGGCTTGGAGAGATATTTTTTGAGGTCCTCCTTCTGGAGGTTGGCTTTACTGTCGCCGAGGTCGGTGAATTTGAGTGTGGCTGGTGGAGGGCTCCATGGTGGAGGAACAGTGTAACCATTGTCTCGTGTGTCTTGGTTCTTCTTGACGAGTGTTTCTGCTTGCAGGTGTCGGATGACCTCGCTTGCCTCGTGCGACCAGGTGGCCCCTCGCACTCTGTGGTCGAGGTGGAGGGAGGCACTGATTCGAATCTTGGCAGCTGTGGGCTTGTCTGCTCTGCAGATTTTGGCGAGGAGACCGGCTGTCACCTGCTTGACTCGTACTGCCAGGGGTGGTTGTTCGGTTTCCATTTGCAGATTGCAAATTCTGGTCCACATGGGTGCTCCGAGCATGGTCCTGAGAGCATTGTTTTGAATGACTTCTAGCTTAGCTATTTGGTCTTCTCTCAGCCCAATGAGTGCTGGAGCACTGTAATCTACCAGCGATCTGATGGCGGCTGTGTAGTAGGCTTTGAGCACATGAAGGTTTGCTCCTGCGGATTTGCTGGTGAGCGACCTCATTATATTGTGTCTGCTCTTCGTCCTGTGCCTGAGATACTCGAGTTGCGGCTTGAAGGTGAGTTTCTGGTCAAACCAGATTCCAAGACACTGGTGGGCGTTGGTCCAGACTACCGGCGTGTTTTGTATGGAGAGCGTCTTGTCTGGTGTGTCTGTGCAGATGGCCATCGCTTTTGACTTGGCTGGATTTATCTTGAGTCCAAGTCTGTTGCACTCCTCTTCTATAAGTTGGAGTGCGTGTTGCGTGTTGGCTAGTCTGTTCGATCCTCTTACTATAAGCTGTAAGTCGTCTGCATAGCATAGGAGCTTGGCTGTTTGTCTGAAGGGTAGTTTGACTAGATTTTCCATCAGGACATTGAACAGCATTGGACTGAGGATGCCTCCTTGTGGGGTTCCGTTTTCATGGACCCTGTAGCTTGAGGTTGCTCCCTGAAAGCGTACTCGTACTTCTCTCTGTGTGAGGTAGTTCTGGATCCATCCCAGCAACCTTCCTTTGACGCCTTTTTTAGCGAGCGTAGTTGTAATGGCCAGTGGATTTGCTAGTTCGAAGGCTTTCTCCAGGTCGAGGAAGACCACCAGAGCTGGTTTGTTGTCCACTGTGCTGAGTATCTCGGCGATGTTGTTGCCTGTGCCGGTGTTCTCGGTGTAAGCAAAGATGTGAGGGTGTGGGCTGCCTACTTTCCACTTGAGTCGGTTGAGAGCCATTCTTTCTCCGGTCTTCGCTATGCAGCTGAGAAGGGAGATGGGCCTCGGCTTGTCTGGTTCTCTGGGCTTCGGAATGGGCTGTATATCTGCATTCTTCCATTCCGGTGGGAGTCTTTGTGCTGTCCACGAAGCATTGATGGCTTGCAGCAGAGCCTCGTGTCCGGCTGTACCGGCATGAGAGAGCATGGAGTAGGTTATCCTGTCGGCCCCTGGAGCTGTGTCCTTGCTTCGTTTTAGCGACTTCTGGAGTTCTTGCTGGTTGAATGGTCTGTCAGTGTCATCTTCACTGTTGCAGGCCTCTTCGATCATCTGGAGTCTGACCTGTCGCAGACGCCGTTGTGTCTCCTCCGCCTGTCTCGGGAGGTTCTTCGTTGCTGCTCGGTCAGAGAACAGTTTTGCAAGTCTCTCGGCTTCCTCTTCTGGGTTGGGATGAGTTGGTGGTGGTGGTGTTGCCTGCCCAGATGCCCTTCGGATCTGGGCCCACATCTTGCCAAGGGTGGTGTGCTCGTTCAGTTCGGAG
>NW_024747064.1:0-19917 GCF_018991925.1 Homarus americanus
GTGCGGTTAGCCAGTGGACATTAAGCTTGTTCATATCCATATTCTTGTAGGCGTGCGGCTTGCGGGCTTTGTGAATCACCGATAACTTTGGTTTACAGGTACCGGAGGCATTGGTGGTAAACAGGACGGTGATGCGTTCCTTCTGCATCTTCCGGCCCCTTACCTTGCTCGCAGACTGGACAACGAAGGTCTTGGAAGGTAACTTTTTCCAGAAAAGACCAGATTCGTCCATGTTAAACACCTGGTCGTCAGTGTACTGTCCTTCCTCCATAATCTCACGTAAAAACGGAGGAAAATCTCTAGCCGCCGCACGGTCAGCACTCGCTTCCTCACCAACAATGCTGATGTTGGTGACCTTGTTCCTCCTCTTAAACCTATGCAGCCAACCATGGGAAGCATTGAAGGGTTTGGGCTCTGCAATTCCCAGTTTACGTGTCACTGCTGCGTATAGCTCCCGTGCGTACTCCTGCACTGAGCGCGTGTCCACCGCCATGTTGCGTCGCGCCTGACGCACCAAATAACTCACCAGCAAAGTTTCCACTTTTGCCAGCACCCTGTTCTGGCAATACCTGATAGCTGAAGCACCTGCAGACTTTGTGAGCTTCATGTGCTCCTTTATCTTGGCTGCATCCTTCTTGATCGTACGAATCATAGATTCGTTGACGCCATGCTGGCGCGCGAGATCAACTTGGCGTCTTCCTTTCTCCAAATCTTGAACAATTTGGTACTTCAGCTCGTAGCTTAATGAACGTCGTGTCTTCTTTGGTTTAGTGCCGCTGGGTCCAGGTAAGGAAAGGTTTCTCTCTTGGGGTGGTGGTCCGGCGGAAGCCATTTTACGGAACAATGGATGCGCGTTAACCCGGCGTGGCCTTGAGGGATGAAACTGCCGCGGCTAGGTCAAGCGTCGTCTCTCCTCCCTCCCTCCCTCCCCGGGGTAGTCACGTCATAATACTTTAAGCCAATTACAGCTAGCAGCAGAGGGGGGTAGGGCTGCATGGCCAATCACATTCCGAGACGTCATATGACGTCAGTGATAACGCAACAAAGACACACACTGCGCAACCTTACCGCGCCGCTTGCCCAAGCGGAGGGAGGAGGAGGGAGAGGCAGGCAGGCAGGCAGGAGGGCGGGCGGGCGGGTGGCGCGTGGTCAAAATCTAAAAATAGCATCCGAGCCGGACACTCACCGCGTTGCTGTGGAAAAATCCGCGTTAAGTGAAAGTTCAGCTTTGGCAAGGCACCGCGTATATGCGAAAACGCGTTAAGTGAAAGCGCGTTAAGCGGGGTAATACTGTGTATATATATATATATATATATATATATATATATATATATATATATATATATATATATATATATATATATATATATATATATATATATATATATATATATATATATATATATATATATATATATATATATATATATATATATATATATATATATATATATATATATATATATATATATATATATATTTATTAAATAGTTTGCCTTACTGTTGTCAGACAAAAGCCACCCCGATCAAAGTAGGGGGCTTTTGTCTGGGTGGCTTTCGTCTGGGGGGCTGTTGTCTGGGTGGCTTTTTTTCGGGGGGGCTTTTGTCTGTACCCCAGTGAGGATAGTGTCTTAGTATAAAATCGCAATGCTGTGAAACAAAATCTTAATATTTAATCTCAGTACCGCAGCAAAAGTCACATCAATATTTTTTAACCAATACTTTAATATTTCTTACCTTATAGTATTATGTCTTCCAACGAAGTAAATAACTGGATCGAAAACACAAGAGAACTTAAAAGTCGTCTAGCCTCCCCTCGTCTTGTCACGATGGAGACTTGAGGAGAACTGAAGTGAATTGCTTGTAACTGGTGGATTGGTCGGCTGTACATGAACTGATATGACCCGAGACTGCATGGTTTTGCAGCTACTGGAGACGTTAATTCTTCCCTTTGTATGGGCGGCAAGTTAATCCTCGTCATGTCTGACCTAACACCTGACCCACACCACATGAGCTCACTGGCGTACTTGTTTGAAGTTGTTTCCTTAATCCTCAACAGGTTACAGGTTGTGTGTGTGGCGGGGGGGGGGCCGTGATGATGTGGGTCAGGTGTTAGGTCAGACACGACAAGGATTAACTTGCCGCCGATGCAAAGGGATGGATTAACGTCTCCAGTAGCTGCAGATATGGATGATGAGCAGACCCAAAGGTGCCGCCCGGGGCGGACCGCCCCCGCCCCTAGCTACATTAGTAGTACAACTATATATATATATATATATATATATATATATATATATATATATATATATATATATATATATATATATATATATATATATATATATATATATATATATATATATATATATATATATATATATATATATATATATATATATATATATATATATATATATATATATATATATATATATATCTCTACCACACACAGCTTCTGTAGTTTCACTTTCCGCGATTTCGCATTTACGCGGTGCCTCGCCAGAACCGAACTTTCACTTTACGCGGTGCATCTACCCATATACGCGCAGAGTGTCTGGCACGACGCTATTTTTAGATTCGACCCTCCCACCTTCTCCCGCTTGGGCAAGCCGCGCGGTAAGGTTGCACAGTGCATGTCTCTGTTGCGTTATCAGTGACGTCAGATGATGTATCGGACTGTGATTGGGCCATGCATCCTTACCTCCCTCCGCTGCTAGCTGTAATTGGTTTAAAGTAATATGACGTGTCCACCCGCGGGAAGGAGGAAAGACGACGCTTGACCTAGCCGCGTCAGTTTCATCCCTACAGGCCACACCGTGTAAACGTGCATCCATTGTTCTGTAGAACTAAGTGTGGATCAGGGTTTGAAGGTCATACTATTTACGTCTGTGAGCGTGCAGCGAACATAACTTCGACAGATATCATATGAAAATACATGAGAACAATGATCTGGAAAAAGGATAAATGTATCAGAACTATGTGAGGTGTTGGAAGTGACCCAGAAACTATACTTGAAAGGAAATATCTTGTATGCGTTGGTATGAACTTAATACACCTCGTATCCTCACGTGACATATACCCACGACAGGTACAGTGATCAGAGAATCTTATGTCTGTGTTCAAATAGTGCAATGTGTGAGAGGAGGATCCCTCATTACAGTTTTAAGTGAAGTTGATACACCCCCGCCATGAACCTTCAGCTTTTGTTTCAAGGCGCGTCATCTACCCACCGAGGGCGGTGTGCGCGTTGATATTATAACCCAATGAATTTACCCACAAAACTAGCAAACCAAGATCTTACCTTAGTGTGTAATTTAGGATTAAAATATGTTTATACGGCATGAGTGACACTATACCGAAAAGTGTTCAGGTGAGAACCGTAAGAAATAAAAGTAAAAATTAAAGATTGGAAACTGTAGGCCTATGCGGTGAGGAGCGGCGGGCAATGCCCTCAGTATCCCCTGTTCTACCATCACCGCAGGTCAGTGTCCTAGCGGGCTATATCCAGCCCTATAATTAAGGTTTATATAGAAGTTATTACAGTTTAAAGCTTTGCCGGATATATAAGTGTAATAGTAATGTGTTAGGGGGTGTGATCACCGCCCGTCAGGCATTATTTCTGAGTATCCCCCGTTCTATCATCACCGCAGGTGCCATGCGGTCGGAGTGCCTTGCTGCCCGGCAGCCATTATCCCTCTGAGCGTCGCAACAGGTGGTGACTACTCCCAGCTATGCCAATCCACTGTGAACCTGTGGATTTCCAGCACACCACTCCAAATGAATAGTCACAAATAAGGAGACCGTGAGAAACTCTGCGGTCGTCACTTGGAGCGACTTATAATACCAGGCGTAGAAATAGTGCTGGTATGTCTCTAGGTGAAGCCCTCGTCTTTACCCACCCCACCGAGGGCGGTGTGCGAACGAGGTGCCTGGTGTGTATACCTAAAAGTCACAAGGAGTCCCATACTTGCAGGTATGGAGTGTAACATATGTGTTGAGATGGTGCTACTATGTATGATAACCGACGGTGCTATATTCCATACAGGTGGAGCAGTCTGATGTGTTAAGAGATAGTGTAAGAAGGAATGACCGAGGTAAGGTGGTCACAGATTGTTCAATAAAGGGTGAAATAGGAACCGAGTCTGTGTGGGTAGAAATCACGGAAGGAAGAGAAAAACTAATTATGGGAGTGATTTACAGGCCCCCAAGTCTTGGCAAAGAAGCAGCTCAGCCCATATGGCAGGAAATGAGTAGGGCAGCAAAATACAACAACCTATGCATTATGGGGGGTTTCAACTTCAGAAATATTGACTGGGACAACATTGTAAGCGACTATGAATCTGAAGACTTCCTAGACGCAGTACAGGACAATTTTTTGAAACAACTAATTACAGAACCTACTAGAGGTGACAATATATTAGACCTAGTATTAACAAATAAAGAAAATATTATCAGAGATATCACAGTAGGGGAAGAACTAGGTAACAGTGATCACAGAGAAATCAGGTTCACCCTAAATTGGGAAACGAAAAACAATGACAATACTGTATGGTCAGAGTCCCAAACTTTCGGTTGGCGGATTATCAGGGGTTAGGAAGGTACCTGGGAACAGTCACGTCAGTTCCCAGTAGGAAGGGGTGAGGTCATAGATGACACAACAATTGATCATGACTAATATATTCACTAGTATACTACATAAAGCACAAGAACAAAATATACCACACAGAAAAATTAGGTCAAATAAGAATGAGCCAAGGTGGATGACCAGAAAACTTAAACATGACATAGGAATAAAGAAAGGAATATATAAGAAATTAAAGGGAGGGGAGGAGCAGCTCAGAAACAGGTACTGTATAATGAACTATCTAGGAATGTTAAGAAAAATGTAAGGAAAGCAAAGAGAGACTATGAAATCAAAATAGCAAGAGAATCCAAGGCGAATCCCAAGGGATTTTTCCAGGTACATGTATATATAGGACAAAGGTCAAGGACAAAGTTGGGCCTTTAAAGTCAGGGAGTGGAGAATTGATAAATGGCAGTGGAGAAATAAGCAAAGCATTGAACAGTTACTTCTTATCAGTTTTCACAGAAGAAATTTGCGATGAAATTCCAGAGGTGGAACTGATATTTAAGGGAAAGGAAGAAGAGAAATTAAAGAATATCACTATCAGAAAAGAGGATGTTCTTAAGAAGATAAATAAACTAAAGAATACAAAATCCCCAGGGCCGGATGAAATTTTTCCTCGAGTCTTAAAAGAGTGTAGGGAACAGATTAGCGGACCCCTTGTAAACTTATTTACAAAATCATTAGACACTGGAGTTGTGCCAGAGTTGTGGAAACAGGCAAATGTAGTACCCATATTCAAAAAGGGAGACAGAGCATCAGCGTCAAATTACCGGCCGATCAGTTTGACGTCAGTAGTGGGGAAATTTCTTGAATCAATTATAGCAGATAGCATCCGATCGCATCTAGAGAAAAGCAAATTAATGGGTTTACAAAGGGAAAATCTTGTCTAACAAATCTGCTAACGTGTTTTAGGAAAGTCTTCGAGGTAGTAGATAATGACGAAAATTACGATGTTATTTACTTAGACTTTAGTAAAGCATTTGACAGAGTACCGCATCAGAGGCTTCTGAGAAAAATTAAGGCTCATGGTATCGAGGGGAAAGTTTTAAATTGGATAAAATCATGGCTCACCGATAGAACGCAGAGGGTCAGCGTAGATGGTGTTAAATCTGAGTGGGGCCGTGTAACCAGTGGGGTTCCCCAGGGGTCAGTAATCTACATAAACGATTTAGATACTGGGATCAGCAGTGACATAAGCAAGTTTGCGGATGACACCAAAATAGGGCGGCAAATTAATTCAGGGCAGGATGCAAATGCATTACAGGAGGATCTAAATAAACTGCAGGGGTGGTCTGAAAATGGCAAATGAAATTCAACACCAGCAAGTGCAGCGTACTTAATATTGGAAGAACAAATACTTATAATGTATACAGCCTTAACAACATCAACCTAGAGAAGTCGACTTGTGAAAGAGACCTAGGGGTACTTGTAAGCCCGGACCTACGGCCTAGAAAACAGTGCGTTAATGTTCGAAATAAGGCAAACAGAGTATTGGGTTTTATATCTAGAAGTGTAAGTAACAAGAGTGCAGAGGTCTTATTGCAACTATATCTTGCGCTAGTTAGGCCACACCTCGATTATGCGGTTCAGTTCTGGTGCCCCTATTATAGAATGGATATAAATTCACTAGAGTCAGTGCAGCGAAGAATGACAAAAATGATTCCGGGACTTAGAAACCTTCCATATCAGGATAGGTTAAAGAAACTTAACTTGCATTCCCTAGAAAGACGAAGAGTGCGAGGAGATATGATAGAAGTATTTAAGTGGGTGAAAGGAATCAATAAAGGGGATATACTGTAGATAAAGTTCTTATAATATCCGAGCAGGATAGGACTCGGAGCAACTGATTCAAGTAGGATAAGTTTAGGTTTAGGAGGGAGATAGGAAGAAACTGGTTCACAAATAGGGTGGTGGACGAGTGGAACAAGCTTAGCAACTTTGTAGTAAGTGCGGGAACTCTGGAAAGTTTCAAAAGGAGGCTAGATAGATTCATGGATGATAGAGAGTGGTAGTAACTCTCGACAGGAGCTGCCATGCACAGGCCAACCGGCCTATTGCAGACACCTTATTTTCTTATGTTCTTATGACACGCCATTAATGTAAGAGCCTGGTGCCCATCTGGGTAACCAACATTTTCGTTGTTCTTCCGAGGAAGACCCATTCATGTGTATGTTTTTTACCAGTATGCTTTATAAGGAATAAATTAATTAAGACATGTTATGGTTTCATCCTTCTTTCCCCTTATTGATCTGGTCAATGGAAAACCTAACCCAATGCCTAGTCCACTCTGCATGCTACCTAACGAGCTACATGCTGTCCAGAGGGGGTCTGGTGGCAGCGACCCTTAGTAAGTAAGATTAGAGTTAAGTATGTACCCTTAGTATTAACGACCCCAGAATCTGGCAGTATATGGGCATGCACCGGCTCCTGAATGTACCTGAACACGCTCCAGTATTGGTCAAGTCTAGTCTTGAAAGAGATCATACTCGGTGCCGTCACAACACTTTCTGGCAGATTGTTCCAAGAGTTTACAACCCTCACTCCGAAAAAGTTTGCCCTGTCAGTTTTCTGGACTTGCGGCTTCTTCAATCTTGAGCTGTGACCCCTTGTGGAGCGAGCATCCGCCAGATCCAAGTAAGGACACTCGACTGAGTAGTGCCCCTTGAGATGCTTATACACCTCTATTAGGTCACCCCTTGCCAGTCTGTAGTATAAGCTCGGCAAGTTCAGGCGCTCCAATCTCTCAGGGTAGCTGAGGTGCCGAAGTGCAGGACATCGTTGAACGAAGTTCATGTTTTGTACGCTTCAACTTCGAGAATGTTTGGATTTGGGGGCCCCCTTGGAGTCGGGGGGCCTGAGGCCAGTGCCTCATGGTTAATCCGGCACTGGACTCAACACTTTGTTCATCTCCCGCAGAGAAGAAATTTTTGTTCTTATTTTTCTTTATTTCTATTTCACATTAGTGATGAAAGTATTTTTCCACAACTTATAATTTGATGTGCGGATCGTATCACGTTGCGTCTCTGTAACAAAGTGTGAAGAGGATAAAGGTAAAAGTAGTACCTCCTTGTTTGATAGCTGCCCACTACCTACTACCCGATTCTCATCATCAAGGGGATCGATTTGTCTGCTAAAATTGGAAGCAAATACGTAAATCGTTGTTAGCATTATCGGGTGCAAATACCCACTTTGTTTTCATTTAACCCAAGTTTGTGGTACAATATAAAACGAGTTTATTGTGCAGGAGCATCATGGTCAACCATATTTATCATATATATATTTTTTTTTATCTTCACCACCGATTAGCTCGCTAGTTGCTGGGCGGTTTGTCTCGTCATGGTTACACAGTTGGCAAGGGCATGTATTGTGGCTTATACAAGTTAGCGTAGGGTTGCCATACGTCCGTATTTTCCGGGACATGTCCTCCATTTAGGTCTCGAAATCTTCATCCTAAGGAATTTTTTAAATTCTTCAAAAGTCCGGAATTTCAGCTTCCATCATTTTCTCCACGGAAAAAAAAACATGAAACTGTAATGACGAGAGAGAGAGAGAGAGAGAGGGGAGGTGGAAACCGTAGAGATCTTGTAGTGGAATTCAGTTTTCGTCAGCTGGTAAGTCACGTGTACGCCTTTATGGTGTTGTCAACTTAGCTGTCAAATATTTGATTGATAAGGGGGTAGAAGTTGATGATGTGAAGTGTTTTGACCAAGTTAGTAACCTGAAGCAGTTTGTGGAAAATTACAAGTGATGAAGAATTTAGTAATCTGCCAACACATAAAAAGTGGACCAAATACTTTGAAAAATCAAAGAACTTTGAATGTCACTCAGAATTGCACAATTCTTCTTTGCTATATCATCTCACAATGCAAATGTAGAAAGGGTTTTTTCACTGATGCAAAGTCAATGGACAAAGGAAAGGAACAAATTGAGTGTTGAAACAATGAAAGGCATTCTGGCTGTACAGTACAACTTCCGAGAAACATCTTGCATTGACTTCTCTACCTTTCTAAAGAGCAATCATCCAATACTGAAAAAGATCCGATGTACAGAAAAGTATGCATGGGCACATAAAGTCACACACACAGTGTGGGAAGAAGACTGCAGCTAAAGAAGATATTCAGCCTTAAGCAAAGGTAATTTTTTTTTTTTTTTTTAAGATTTCTATACCAAGTATGTTGTATATTAGCCTACATTAAAAACACAATGCAATACAGTACACCGAAACTGGTGTAAGTGTAAGTGTATATATATATATATATATATATATATATATATATGCTATGCAAATATGCAAAATTAATTGTCACGGCTGCTTCAAGGTTACATAGCGCCAAAGTGTGTGCCGGGGGGGGGGTGTGTCTTCGGGAACGTCCTCTTTTTTTAATGTTCAGATATGGCAACCCTAAGTTAGCGTATTTGTCACCTGCTATCTACACATGCAACAAGTTGTCGATATAATAACAGTGTATGATACCTATGTATAATATAACATTCGGTATGCTTTACTGTAGCCAAGGGTTGCCTACAGCTACATAAAGCTGACCACCGTTAAGTTCCACTGTGATTTTAGTCATGATGATAAAACAAAGTTTTTAACGTTACCTTATCCAAGTTTTCAGTTGTAAAGTTAACCTATTTTGGCTTATAATCCGCAACATTGTATGCTTTGGCTTAGTTGTCACTATACTGCAGCAGTTCCTCAACCCTTTCTTGATAAGTACCCACGGTACACTGGACTGGACTCGGGAGTAACCGTCTCTGGGCTAGTGATAGTGGCTACCAGGGTTGCCAGATGTACGACAAGCTGCACGGCCAAATTCACGCCATCTTACGGCCAAAATTTGGCCAAAAAATTTTGGATGGGAAGCACAAGGCTATTTTTGCAATCCACACAAAATAAAAGTATCCCCTACAATATCCACTTAAAATGTCGTAATAAAACCAAATTTTCACTTAGAATTGAGAGCCCAATAATTACATAAACATAATATCTACAGTATAATCTACAGTGAATCTTCACTGTAACAGTGAAGATTCACCTTAATCTGAAATGGTGGTGGAGCATGATAATGGTGGAGAACTTGATAACACTAGTTGGCGTAAGCAAAAACGTCTAGTTCGTCATCGTCCCCTGGTTTGTTATGTTTTCTACCACTGTCGTAGTACCGTTTTCTTTTACTAGTGAACATTTTGAAAACTAGCACTCGGAATTTCAGAAAGTAACTCGGATGGCTTTGTAAGCTCTGAAGCTTAACCCAAATGCTGGACACGTTCAGCCTGAACAACTCAAATATGAGAACTAACAACTAAGGTAGTAACTAGAAAGATCAGTCAGCTCAGTAGGTCACGTAAACATGTGAAGAGGTGAGGTCACTGATTAGGTGAGGTCACCTAATAGGTGAGGAATTAATACGTATTTTACAAAATTCAGCCAAAATACGGTCAAATATTTTGGCCGTGATCATCGATTTTTTCACGGCCAGGCGAATTTTTTTACGGCCTAATTAGAGAACTGTGGCCGTGGAAACGGCCATCTGGCACCCCTGGTGGCTACTACACTCTACAGATGCATTAACACTGAGTTTCCAGTACTTAATTACCGTTACCTTATTCCTGTATTAATATTTCACTCGTTCTCAATAAATCTTATATATTGTGTAGAAATGATATTCAAAATATTAATATTGTATGCACGAAAAATATAAATTAAAAGAATGACGGTACCTGTATTACAAATCAAAAGTTAAGTAAAATTGGGAACAATAATATTTCTATGGATTGATGCCAGATAGTCTCTTGAGAAATAACTACAAATTTAAGTCACCAGCATATTTCAATATACATACAATAATTACTCAAGATGACAGTACGACGAAGTTATTGTAGTGCACCGACTGTGACAGATGTGAATGTAGCTAGTTATGATAGAAATTCAATGGGAAAATAGCGTATGTCCACCCTTTTTATTGATTTACTCTAAGGCGAAGGTCATTTATATAACTTAGATGAGTGTGTAGCGGAATTCTCCCCTACAAACGCTGTTTGTCGCTGAGTAGCCGACCCCACCAATTCCCCAGTGTATGCCTCGTGGTCTGGGTCAACCAGCGCCGCCATACATCACGGAGCGGGGGTCAACTACTAAGCCACGCCTACCCCCGCTATTTAAGATCTGACCTCGTGGTGATCTCTCTTTCTACCTACACCAACCAGCCAGCAACACCTCCTCCTCCGCCGCTGCCTGGCGGCCCTCGCTCCTCCTCCACCTGCCTGGCGGTCCTCTCTCCCACTGGCGAGCATGGCGACCCACAAGCTGTCCTTCTCTGAGCACCCTCACCAACCAGCTCTCTCTACATCACGCTTGTAACCATGCTGCCTTCCCAGCACCAAGCTGCATTGTACATCCAATACAACATGTATATAGAGAGCACATTGTGAGTTTCCTTTCTCCATCCCATCCTCAGTGTGAACCAAATATCCTGAACCCCACAAGTGTGTCCTTAAATAATCAGAAAACAACTGAATTATATAATCTGGGGGTTCACTATGAATGTATTTTATTGTTTTATATATTGTTTTGTAAGTTCAGTTGATAAATGTATGAAAATTCTGATGCGCAACAGTATAAGGGATAATGTATATATAGAGAATACGAATATATATGTAAAACTGATTATGTGCAACTAAGAATCTAATTTAATGGTCATTACCGAAGAGACAAAGTATATAATAAGGGATATTTGCCTTTAACAAAAATAACAAACCATTTCACCTAGCGGCAAAGGCCACGGAGGGAGGGAGTGAAAAGTTTGTGTAGGACAAGTGAACTTTTTTACTTTTATCCTCTTCGCCACTGATCGGCTTGTTAGCCGCTTGGGATATCGGTCACGACTCTTTTCTTTTATATTCTTCACCAAAAGATCGGCTCGCTAGCCGCCTTGGCGATCGGTCACGTCTCTGTCACACACTGTTGGCAAATACTGGGCATGCACCGGCTCCTGAGTGTACCTGAACCTGCTCCAGTGTTGGTCAAGTCTTCTCTTGAAAGAGCTCACACTCGGTGCCGTCACAACACTCTCTGGTAGATTGTTCCAAGAGTTTACAACCCTCACTCCGAAAAAGTTTGCCCTCACGGTTTTCTGGACTTGCGGCTTCTTCAATCTTGAGCTGTGACCCCTTGTGGGCGAGCTTCCGCCAGCTCTCAAGTAAGGACACTCAACTGAGTAGTGCCCTGAGATGCTTATACACCTCAACTAGGTCCCCCCTTGCCCGTCTGTAGTGTAAGCTAGGCAAGTTCAGGCGCTCCAATCTCAGGGTAGCTGGGTGCCGAAGTGCAGGCACCAGTCTGGTGGCCCTCCTTTGAACATTTTCAACCAACTGACAGTCCCTAGCATATCTCGGGGACCAGAGGGGTGACAGTACTCCAGATGGGGAAGCACTTCACTCCTGAAGATCGTCACGAGGGACGGACCGTCTAGATATCTGAACGACCTTCTTATAAGACCCAATAATTTATTTGCCTGATTTACCTTCTTCTCACAATGGCCCGAGAACTCCAGCTCATTGTCAACATACACACCTAGGTCCTTCTCACACACAGTCTCAACTAGTGCAGTTTCTTCATCCCGTTGGGACATATGATACGCCTCCTTACCGTTGGTACGCCCCAGGTGCATCCTCTTACACTTCGTGACATTGAATCTCAGCAGCCATTTCTTCGACCATTCCTGGAGCCCACAGAGGTCCTTCTGCATCTCTTCACAGTCCGCTTGGTTCTTAATTGCCCGAAATAACTTACCATCATCGGCAAACATTTGTATGGAGGAGTGTACAACGTCAGGCACGTGCAGTGGCGTAGCTAGAGTGTGTGCTGCCCGGGGCGGCCCTTGAGTTTGCCCCCCCCCCCCCCGTGCCCCCACAAAAAATACATATTGCACAGTGACTCACTCGTCTTGTCACGATGGAGACTTGTGCAGAACTGAAGTGAAATGCTTGTAACTGGTGGATTGGTCGGCTGTACATGAACTGATATGACCCGAGACTGCATGGTTTTGCAGCTACTGGAGACGGTAATCCTTCCCTTTGTATCGGCGGCAAGTTAATCCTCGTCGTGTCTGACCTAACACCTGACCCACACCACATGAGCTCACTGGCGTACTTGTTTGAAGTTGTTTCCTTAATCCTCAACAGGTTACAGGTTGTGTGTGTGGGGGGGGAGCATAGCAAGGGTGTACGTAGCTCATGACGTGGCCGTGATGATGTGGGTCAGGTGTTAGGTCAGACACGACAAGGATTAACTTGCCGCCGATACAAAGGGATGGATTAACGTCTCCAGTAGCTGCAGATATGGGTGATGAGCAGACCCAAAAGTGCCGCCCCCCAAAAGTGCCGCCCGGGGCGGATCGCTCCCCCCGCCCCCCCCTAGCTACGCTAGTGAATTACTCTAGTTACAATAAAATCTCATACTTCACGGATGGAAGAGGCAGACTAGATACAGTACTGGTCAAAACAAAATGAAGAGAGAGATGTCGAAAAAAGAAAAATACGACTTAAACTACAATAAAAAAAATTAAATTGGAAACTAATTTCCGACTTAAAACACGTCATATATATATATATATATATATATATATATATATATATATATATATATATATATATATATATATATATATATATATATATTATATTAGCTACTGATTTAAGTTTTCTTTGTCAATGCATTTATAGTACCTGATCGATGCTCTTTTGTTTTCACTTTGTTTATATCTCAAGTACTATGTTTAAGTACTTACAGCCGAGGCTCCTCCTCGTGTAACTCGTAAATACAGTGTAGTGGATGTCTCCTCTACAAACTAACTGCGTAGCTGCACACCACCTGCTATCGCATTCCAATGTGCCGCCTTCCCTAGCAACCAACCAGATGTTACCGTATCTTAGCAACGAAACTATTCACCGGCTACTTCTCGGGTTTTCCCACCATGACTCATAGCGGCTGCTGCTGGGTATATAAGCTCTGTCTCTCCATTGAGATTCAGTCTGACCAATCTTCTTGAACAAGCAACACCTCCTCCTCCGCCGCTGCCTGGCGACCCTCGCCTCTCCTCCGCCTGCCTGGCGGTCCTCGCTCCCGCCAGCGAGCATGTCCTTCTCTGAGCTTCCTCACCAACCAACTCTCATTCTGACCATTCTTCTTGAACAAGCAACATCTCCTCCAGCAAGCTCCACGCTGTTAACATTTCATTCAACCAGGAGGCCAGCAACAGGCAACATCTTCTCTAACGAAGCTCCTGCACATCTACCTCCTTCAACACGATACTCCCGAACGTCTTCTACTGAGCTGCTTCCCACCACACGGCATCTCCAGCACCAGACTGTCTATCATATAACTTATATATATTATATAAGAAAACCACATTAGAGTTTCCTTCCATCCTGAGTGCTAGACAACATTAATATCTCGATACCCCTACAATGGTGACTCCCGGAGATTAGCACTCACACAGGATGGAGGAGACACTGATCACGCTCCCAGTCTTCAAGCAGACACCGGCTCCTCTTCCTGCCCCACGCACCACATCCTACGACCCCAGCACACCCGTCCTGCCTCAGACGCCGACCCAGCAGTACCTGCCGTGAGGGAAGCACACAACATCCATCGCCTCCACACCCCCTCTTTTCTCCCTCAGGTACTCCCTGCTAATGTCCTGCACCCTGCTGCTGTCGTGGACCCAGCTGCTGTCACGAGCCCTAATCCGCTTCTGCTGACCCAGCCCCTGCTCCTGATCCAGGCCCACACACACCCCAGCAGGCGCATCTGACGACCCTGTACCTGTCGTGAGGGAAGAACAACATTCATCGCCTCCACACACCCCTTTTCTCCCTTCTCCCACAGATCGTGTGTATCTAGACAGTTGTATTTCAGCGATCGGCTCATCACGCCATCGCCGTTGTCTCACATGAGGCATGCACCGCCCGGTCTTCCTCACATGTGCTAAGCAACTCTACAATCAACAAGTCTCCTACACCGCCTGGAGGGGAGGGGGAGTATTGTAGTGGACGTCTCCCCTACAAACTAACTGCGTAGCAGCCCACCACCTGCTATCACATTCCAATGTGCCGCCTTCCCTAGCAACCAACCAGATGTTACCGTATCTTAGCAACGAAACTATTCACTGGCTACTTCTCGGGTTTTCCCACCATGACTCATAGCGGCTGCTGCGGGGTATATAAGCTCTGTCTCTCCCTTGAGATTCAGTCTGACCAATCTTCTTGAACAAGCAACACCTCCTCCTCTGCCGCTGCCTGGCGACCCTCGCCTCTCCTCCGCCTGCCTGGCGGTCCTCGCTCCCGCCAGCGAGCATGTCCTTCTCTGAGCTTCCTCACCAACCAACTCTCATTCTGACCATTCTTCTTGAACAAGCAACATCTCCTCCAGCAAGCTCCACGCTGTTAACATTTCATTCAACCAGGAGGCCAGCAACAGGCAACATCTCTAACGAAGCTCCTGCACATCTACCTCCTTCAACACGATACTCCCGAACGTCTTCTACTGAGCTGCTCCCCACCACACGGCATCTCCAGCACCAGACTGTCTATCATATAACTTATATATATTATATAAGAAAACCACATTAGAGTTTCCTTCCATCCTGAGTGCTAGACAACATTAATATCTCGATACCCCTACAATATATATATATATATATATATATATATATATATATATATATATATATATATATATATATATATATATATATATATATATATATATATATATATATATATATATATATATATATATATATATATATATATATATATATATATATATATATATATAATATATATATATATATATATATATATATATATATATATATATATATATATATATATATGTATGTATATATGCAAGTAAATCACTGTAGGTGCTTGTGATCCAGGTATATGCTGTTAACCACAAGGAAACAAGAAGCCCGTATCATCATTGGGTATGACTTTTCTTGGGAGATTGGTATCCCCGCATCCCTTGAGCAACGCTCTTGTGCATTATGCGGAAGACTCGACAGCAGCACCCTTATCCACTACCGCCTAATATGTCCCCACACACAACGCTACCGTGACGCCTGCTGGACCACCACTCCACGGCCCCCTGACGATGATCCTCCCCATACTGGCCAGATATTATGTAAATAACATTGATTATGTGTTAAAGGAATATCCTTCCTTCCTTAGGCTTTAGTAAGCCCCTTTATAATATTTATCCTGTATATACTTGTGACACTTCCCAGATGCTTCTGGTGTTATTGCACAGGGGTACCAAGTGACAGCACTAGGATCCCGCTTCCTCTATCAAGGAATAAACAATTGAAATTGAAATTGAATTGGAAACAAGAAAACACGAAGTTCCCAGGGGCGAGTACAGATGTGAATTACACGAAAGCGCTTGGGAACTTCGTGTTTTCTTGTTTCCTTGTGGTTATCAGCATATACCTTCACTGCCATGCAGGACAGAGGTTCGTACACAAAGAAATGCATCATATTCATTAGCAGTATATATGGGTCATAGTCATGTGGGTGAAGCCACTGTTCGCTGCCATGCAAGACAGTAGTTCATATACATTGGACGTCATATTCTAATTGACAGACTCGGGCAAGGGTTTCCCTCAGCTGAATAAAATCGCCAGAATAAAATAACTAAGTGGGTCGCTACCCTTTAAAGGGTTAATGAAATGTAGTATAGGCCTACGTGTCAAAAAAAAAATATGAATTGTGGATTACAAAGGAGTGTTTACAACCGAGGCAAACGGTGTCTCCTCTGTCGCCATCTTTAGGCCGGTGGGTCAACTACACCTGAGGCTGCCCTACACACTTTTCTCTCAATTTTAATCATAAATAGTAAGTTATGTCCACTGGCTCATGTTCTTGTTATCGGGTACAGTTAGTTGTTGTTATGTATTGTGGGTGTGTGTGTTTTATAGGGACCTAGAGTTAAAATTTGGTATATATAAAATTAAGAAATTTATTCATTATTTAAGTTGCGTCATATGTAATCCTTTCTTTATAATTCGTTGGTAAAACTCAGAACAGCTCTACTACATTGCTAATAGATGATAACAAACCTACTATATAAGATTTTCATATAGGAATCCTAGTACTGTATATTACCTGTGACGAAATGGACAAAACATTGAACAAACTGTTCACTTCTTTCTTGTAAACCAGGGAGGCATTACCCGTCTTCATATTTACATTGACAAATCAAAATAAATCATCTCTGAACTTTGGTTTTAGTAGGAATACACCAATTTGACATTACTCATTCCTATCAAAATCATAGTTTAGTAACAGTTGGTTTTTCATGTGTTGGAGGATGAAAAGGAAGTGGTTAATTTAGTTTGTGGCATAAAATTAGTACAGGTATATGCAGTAGTTCATTTTACTAGCCAAAAAATAGGTTAGTGTATTTCGTAATGTTTAGACAATTCCAAGAAATTTTTCTTCAATGATATTTCCGCCGGAAATTATGGATAACCAAGATATTAATTGGTAAATTTGCACTGTCCCACCACACTGTTAGAAAGTCAAAAATATATTTTTCTAGTGTATTTGTGTGTGTTTAGACTGAATATGACCTTCATTTCTGGTGGAAATTAGCCGTTTTTTATTTTTATCAATTTTTTTTCGTTGGACGTTTTCCGAAAAAAAAAATGGTTAAGCAAATATAAAATACACCAAGAAACACTAGAAAAACAAAAACCAAACTAAACCAAACCAAACTCTCACCATATGATGGTATCACCTGTTAATGTTAGAAATAAGGCAAACAGAGTATTGGGTTTTATATCTAGAAGTGTAAGTAACAAGAGTGCAGAGGTCTTATTGCAACTATATCTTGCGCTAGTCAGGCCGCACCTCGATTATGCGGTTCAGTTCTGGTGCCCCTATTATAGAATGGATATAAATTCACTAGAGTCGGTGCAGCGAAGAATGACAAAAATGGTTCCGGGACTTAGAAACCTTCCATATCAGGATAGGTTAAAGAAACTTAACTTGCATTCCCTAGAAAGACGAAGAGTGCGGGGAGATACGATAGAAGTATTTAAGTGGGTGAAAGGAATCAATAAAGGGGATATAGATAAAGTTCTTATAATACCCGAGCAGGATAGGACTCGGAGCAACGGATTCATGTTGGATGAGTTTAGGTTTAGGAGGGAGATAGGAAGAAACTGGTTCACAAATAGGGTGGTGGACGAGTGGAACAAGCTTAGTAACTTTGTAGTAAATGCGGGAACTCTGGAAAGTTTCAAAAGGAGGCTAGATAGATTCATGGATGATAGAGAGTGGTAGTAACTCTCGACAGGAGCTGCCGTGCACAGGCCAACCGGCCTATTGCAGACTCCTTATTTTCTTATGTTTTTATGTTCTTACTCTATTGGCCTGGTTTTTGTTCGTTGTTGGATTTTGAGATTCTTACACAACGCCACATATGTTAGTCTTTGCGATATTTACATTCAGTCCTGCACTTATGACACTTTACTGAGGTTGGAAGAACACCATGCAATCAAAAAAATGCTACAGTTTCTTCGTTGTTTTTTTTTTTCCCAAAAAACTCACAATCAGCTCCATGTAATTTAAGTGACACCCATCACGGACTTCCACGGTTGGAAATTAATATGAATTTGGAAATATGAGAGACCCAAAATAAAAATCGATTTTGATTGGGCCAAAAATACCGCAAATTAAACCACAAATCATTTTAATTGGTTGCAAAAAAAAAACGCTTTTGATTGGTCGCGTGTACGGGAACACGTGCGCATGACGATTTATGAAGGAGACATGCAGTGTGAGAGGCGAGGTAGGCAATAATGGTGCAAGATTAATGGAAGAATATAGAGAAAATTTTGGATACGCTTTCTCCGTTATTATAAATTTCTGCCGGTAATGTAATAGATGAAAATTATCTTATACAGTGACCCCTCGTTTAACGAACGCCTCGGTTAACGAAATTTCGGTTAACGAACTGCCTTCCATAAGGATCTTCAATTCGGCTAACAAACAAAAATTCGGTTAACGAATTTCTTACGAACCGACCTCAACTTGTTTTCGCTTGCACTGACCGGGCAACCAGCTTTAGTATCAGTCCGCCAATACATTAATCTGTTCTAGGGCTTAAATTCCTTACTATTTTAGTAAATATCAAGAAGTTTATACTATTCAATAATTTTAAAAGTTTAATATTCAATTTTTTAGTCATTTTAACAATTATTGAACATAATTGAAGGTAAAGTGACTAGTTTAATGCGCGGCATCCAGCCTCTTAACACAGCAAACAGGCATTAGTCTCTCTCTGTTTTCAGTGGAGGTAACATCTTGCTTGAGACTCTCTTCAACTAAATGCTTTTTTCTGTGTTTGCAAGCAAATTATTGGTCATTTTGAAATATATTTTACATATTGACAATATATAATGCAGTGCAGTGTTGATTTAAAGAAAATAATCTTGAAATACACCAAGAGAACTAAAATTTTATGGGTGAAATGGTGCCATGGGGTGACTTCTCTTCCACCCCAATGACTTCTCTTCTTCCTTCTCCTCCACCCCCATTCTAATTCCCATCATCATCATCATCCAGGAGCCTTCTACATACACACCTCAAAGTAAGTGAACTTTTCTACCATTTTTTTTGAATTTAGGAAATTTTCGGTGAGCTGGAACCAATTACCAAAAAACCCATTGAAACAATGGTTTCGGTTAACGAACTTTTCGGTTAACGAACGACCTTCTGGAACGGATTGAGTTCGTTAAACGAGGGGTCACTGTAATTAGACGTCTTATTCGAATATGATAATACATTAGTGGTAGGAATGTGTGGTGTGTAAACGCAAAAATACCGTATACAGTATACTCGTTTATAGGTCAACCCTGATTTTTTGACCAAGAAATCATTAATTTATGATATGACTAAAAACACTACGTCCTATAAATTGAGGGTCGCCGTGCCTGAAACATCGAGTGCCGAAGGCAAATTGTTTACCATTATTACGACACTTTACACTGAAACGCGGGTAGTTTCAGCAAAAATATTGTATATTTCCATTCAAGTATTTCTTTAAGTCATTTAGGAGGGATTATTATTGTCATACAACAGTTTTTTAACTGAAAACCATTCGAAAAGCGATTACGGTGACATCTTTTGAACAACGAAAGAAAGCGAAAGTCGATTGTTTTCGTCATGGTTTTATCCCACTTTCCACTGAAATACGTACGTCATTTCAGCAAAAATAT
>NW_024747065.1:0-48335 GCF_018991925.1 Homarus americanus
TTTTTGGATTCAAACCTCCCGCCATGTTGGGCACGCGGCGCGAGTAGGTTGCTCAGTTGATGCCTCTGTTGCGTTATCGCTAACGTCATATGACATATCGGACTGTGATTGGGCCACTCATCCTTACCTCCCTCCGCCGCTAGTTGTGATTGGTTTAATGTAATATGACATGCCTTCCTGCTGGCAGGTAGAAGGCGCTTGACCTAGCCACCGGCTAGGTCAAGCGCCGGGAGGGATGTAACTGACGCGGCTAGTAGCTGCGTCAGTAACATCCCTCCCGGCCACACCGTTTTTACAGGTATCTGTTGTTCCGTAAGAATGGCTGCCAACGGACCACCACCACCACAGAAAAACCTTGCATTACCTGGACCCAGTCGCCCTAAGCCAAAAAAGATACGACGTTCCCTAAGTTACGGGGTGAAGTACAGTATAATACAAGAGTTAGAAAAAGGAACAAGACAGGTTGATCTCGCGCGCCAGCATGGTGTTAATGAATCTACGATCCGGACGATCAAGAAGGATGCAGCCAAGATAAAAGAACACATGAACATCACAAAGTCTGCAGGTGCTTCAATGATCAAGTATTGCCAGAACAAGGTGCTTCTCAAGACAGAAAATTTACTTGTGTGTTACTTGATTCGTCAGGCAAGACGGAACATGGCAGTCGACACGCGGTCAGTTCAGGAGTACGCACGTAAACTGTACGCAGCAGTGTCACGTAAGATGGGAATTGCAGAGCCCAAACCCTTCAATGCTTCCTCTGGGTGGCTGCACAGGTTTAAGAAGAGGAACAAGATCACCAACAATAACATTGGTGGTGAAGAAGCAAGTGCTGACTGTGTTGTGGCTAGGGATTTTCCTCCGTTCTTACGCGAGATTATGGAGGAAGGACAGTACACCGACGACCAGGTGTTCAACATGGACGAATCTGGTCTGTTTTGGAAAAAGCTACCTTCCAAGACCGTTGTCCAGTCTGCCAGCAAGTGTCGGGGCCAGAAGTTGCAGGAGCGCATCACCGTCCTGTTTACCACCAATGCCTCTGGTTCCTGTAAACTCAAGTTATCGGTGATCCACACAGCCTGCAAACCGCACACCTACAAGAACGTGGACATGACCAAGCTAAATGTCCACTGGCTGACCGCACGTAGGGCGTGGATGTTCACTGCTCTGTCCCTCTCCTGGTTTGATGACTGTTTCGTTCCCGACGTGAAGAAATTCTGTGAGCAACAGAATGTTCCATTCAAGATTTTGTTGCTCCTTGACAATGCACCAGGACACTCGCTCCTACTGTTGGATCGTCACCCCAACATAAAAGTGGTCTTCCTTCCTCCCAACACTACGTCATTAATCCAGCCCATGGACCAAGAATTAATCTGCAATGTGAAAGCTGCATACTCTGCAAAGAAGTTTAAGCTCCTGAAAGACTGTACCAACACCAAGGATGAGTTGCATAACCTGGGTGACACTGATAGCAAGAGCGACGAGGACGAGGAACAACAGTTGGCAGAGCAAGAAATTCTCATCAAACACTTTTGGAGGAAATTTAACATCAAGAAAGCTGTGGACTTCTTGGTGGAGGCATGGGATCAGCTGTCTGTAGCAACGGTTCGTCACGCATGGAGACATGTGTTGCAAGGTATCCCAGGTGGGAGGCAGAGTCAACCTGTGACTGGTGAGGTTCAGTCTGTTGCAGTGGCAGTGGACCTTGCCAGAGAAGCTGCGCAGAGTGTTACAGCTGCAGGCTTCTCCGATACCACGAACGAAGACATCCTGGAGGTGATCAGGGATCCTGAGGTGACTGCCGACGAGATGTTAGAAAACGATGACGTCAGTGAAGAGGCAGGTCATGCGTCATCCCGAGAAGAACACAAGTTAACGCATGGTAATGTTAGGGGTGCCATCGAGTGTGTAGAGAAAGTGAAGCTCCTCCTTTCCGACGACCCTAACTATAACCGGTATGAAGTCTTCACTACCCAGCTGTTGAAGGCTATGGAGCCGTACATCAAGGTGTATCACGACAACATCAACACTACCCGTCAACAAAGCATTACCGAGTTCTTCACCCGCAACCCACCACAGCCAGCCCAAGCCAGTGATAGTGACAGAGACAGTGAATATGACTTTGAGGGATTTGTCAAGGAGGCCCTGACAAATGTGGATGACAGTGATGGTGACTCACCTGAGGGCCAGTAGTCTGCCCTCTGCCTCGGAACCAGCCGCCATTCCCGTACGCCGACCCATCTCTTCTACTAATGTAAGTATTAAACCTAACCTTGATTTTTCTTAACATAATCTAACCTTATGTGTTAAACCTTGATTTTTCCTGACATAACCTAACCTTAGGTAAGTGTTAAACCTTGATTTTTTAAAACATAACCTACCCTTAGGGAAGTGTTAAACCTTGATTATTTAAAACATAACCTAACCTTACGTAAGTGTTAAACCTTGATTTTTCTTTTACCTGGTACAGTATATTATTCTCTTATTGATATTTCTCTTCTATATTATGTGTGTGTGCATACCATCATAAAGTTAAGATGTTATTTTTACTACAAGGTACGAATTGTGTCGGAAAGAGAGGAGTTTGGGGGGTCGGTCCAGTCTCTATTTCAATTAATCCCATATGTTCTGTTATTCCATCTACGAGTTTCTCGTTTTACGCGGGCGTCCGTGGGTTCAATTGACTGCGTAAATCGGTGTGTGTGTGTGTGTATATATATATATATATATATATATATATATATATATATATATATATATATATATATATATATATATATATATATATATATATATATATATATATATATATATATATATATATATATATATATATATATATATATATATATATATATATACAGTGGGGTATGCTATAACGAATGGATCCTACTACGAATATTCCTATAAAGAACGGTTTTACCTATAAAATTGATAATGCTATAACGAACGAAACTCGTACAACGAACATTATAATTTTTTCTTTTTTTTTTTACTAATTTATTGTTTCTGTATTACAAGTATTAATGATATTCTTTATTTCAAGGGTTTAGATGCATATTTATGCACTTTTTAAAATTTTTACAATTTAATATTATATTTTTCAGTGTTAAGTGGTTGTATTTGGGGGCCTGGAACGGATTAATCCTATAACGAACGAATGCTATAACGAACAAGGTTCTAGAACCAATTAGATTCGTTATAGCATACCCCACTGTATATATATATATATATATATATATATATATATATATATATATATATATATATATATATATATATATATATATATATATGTATGTATATATATGTATATATATGTATATATGTATATATATGTATGTATATATATGTATATATGTATATATATGTACGTATATATATATATATGTATATATATATGTATATATATATGTATATATGTATATATATGTATATATATATATATATGTATATATGTATATATATATATATATGTATATATATATATATATATGTATATATATATATATATATATATATATATATATATATATATATATATATATATATATATATCTTGATAAAATCACACGGGAAATGGAAACAACGGACATCTTTATTGCCTTATTCAAGACATCTTCAGAGTAAACTGGATTACATGGACAGAGAGAGGCTTAAATATACAGGGTGACCTTAAAAACATGAGGTCAGGTTATAATGATGTCATCCACTAATCCCCACACCAACACACACGTAGAGGAGCTAAAGAGAAGGGGGGTGACGTGACTAGTCAGGTCAGGTCAAAAATAAGGGACCCACAAAATAACTATCATACACCTAGATCTAAGGTTTTCAAAGCATTTTTAACCTTGGGCCACTGACAAATAAATTTATGTAACATATTATCAGTTTTGAACTGACCATCACTAAGGTTTATTAATTTTAATTTGCTAGCTCCAGCTCACCCCTGAAGATGTGGAATTACACGAAAGCGCTTAACTTCGTGTTTTCTTTTCCTTGTACACACGTGCATGTACCTGACTACGTGCACCTATATATATATATATATATATATATATATATATATATATATATATATATATATATATATATATATATATATATATATATATATATATATATATATATATATATTATTTCCTGTAGTAGTTTGAAAGTTCCTGATATTAGTAAAACTATTTCATTCCAAAACCTTGTACGAGCAATAGGTAACTGAGACGGCTATGGTGTTGATGAACGCCGATGAGACTACCTCCCTTGTACTCATTATTATCGGTGGGAAAACTAGGGTAAAGAAATTCATATAGCGTCTAGTCGTCCAGTATTCCAAATGCCTTTCACTTAACTTACGATAATGGCCTCCCTGGGGTCCAATAGTGACGCGTCCTTACCATGATGGTCAGCCAGCTCTCTCTCATCTCCGTGTAGTCTGGGAGAGGATTGCACTACCTCCGGCCACCTGCTACTTACCAGGAATGGGACGCTTGTCACTGTGTTAATACCAGGGGCAAATCCCGGGACTTGTAATTTGCTACAATTGTTGGGGTTTATGGTCACATTTGCAAATACTGTATTCAGCAGGCGAGGTGCGGACGTTGTTGAGGGGGGGCGTGACTCTGTGCTGTACTGTACCGTACATGGCCTCCCACAGTGACCTCGACTGGTTACGGTAAGTGGGGAGCAACTCAACGATAGGGAGGCGGCAGTAGAGACCCACAAACACGCCCCGAACACAGTACTGTATAGTCTCCGAGGTGTCAAGGGGATGGTGTTACCATCTGGCATTATAGATATGATAATCCCGAGGTGCTCTCAGTCCACCTAGCTGTAATTGGGGAAGTGAAGGCCGTTGAGTGCAGTCTTGGCTACACGGCCTCCTTTACTTTCCGAAGACATGCTATGTAGTGTGCCGTATCCACACTGTCCCTAACTGGCAGCCATGTCTATGGGACTCACTATCACTTTTTCACAATTGAGTAACAACTCGAACACCTTCAGACAATCGCTCTTCTTAGGCAAAGGGTGGTCAGGCAGGAGCCCGACAGCTGCCACAGATCGCTGGACTTTAATGTAGCACAAAATGTCCGACACAGCTTACACGAAACAGATGACGATCCAAACATTTTCAGTTCGTAATTCGCTAATCCGTGGCCAACTGAGCTATAGCGTGAAGTGCTCTTAAAACTCCACGTACCTGCCGCCTCGCATGCTGTAAAAACATACAATGCTCCGGAAAACGCACCAAATATTTTGTAAACGACTCTAAAGTATTTTAACGAGGGTTTTACATCATCAGTAAACAGAAAGGTATTAAACCTTCAGCAAACATTGTATATGCATACTGCATGAAATATGACCTATAATGTTGTTAACACTGATCAAACTGAAAATGACTTAAAAGAATAATATTTCTTTTTGCAACCGACCTTTTTACACATCACTTTAGCTCGTGTTGTTATACAATACTGTTGTTAGGGTAATGTTTTAATATTTGCAAGACGAATGTGAATTTCTTTCCATCCGGTATAACTTACTGTACACTCCCATACTTAGTGTACATTATGTAAGATAAAATAAACAGTTATAAACAGTAAGATAAACAATAAAAGTAAAAGTAAATTGTCCTTTTACAGATAAAGTTTACTGCAACACGAGGCAACTTCACTCAGCTGATCGTACGCGGGTGGACGGTGAGGCGAAGGAGTTCTTCTCTGGCTGGTTCACACGGGGATGATGATTACTGTCTTCCTGTGTATCGTCTGCTCTGCCTCCTCCTTATTTCCACTTTCACCGGTATTGTTTTTTCTTTCTGTTTTCGATTTTGTTTTATTATTTGTATTTTTAACTAAATATTTTCCAGATATTTTGGTTATCTAATACTTTCAAATATGTGAAATTTGGATATATGAGATAGCGCTGAGACAAGGGCGTTAAGGCCGATGTAACCCGTATATAGGGTCACAGTTAGCCATGACTAGTTCTCCATAATGCCCACACACCCATAGTACCCACACACTATCCACACACTACCCACACACTCACACAAGGATATACAGTGAAATAAACTGCTGTACCTAAATATTATGTAACTCAAAATATATTCCCAAAACAGCACGTTTACAGTTGAAAATAATAAAAGCATAAATAATACAAACAAAATCAATTAATATGTTTTTATTATTTTTAAATATCAGAAATGTTGGGTCAACGCTTCTTGTTGTTCTTTGTCTTTTTCCCAGTGAAGATGTAGTCTCCCCATGGCAGGTACTGGTCCTTTTGTACATGGCAGAAAGTGGTAGTTTCCTTCTTCTTCTTGTTGTTTTGAGGTTTAGTGTGCTTTGTGGTCTGCAGTTTGTTAGATCGGGGGCCCTTCTCCTTCACCTGGCAAGGCTTCACCTCAACCTTTGAAACTTTTGTTGCAGTGCGTCGGAACACCATTGTGATTTACTGACACTAACAGCTCTCTCACTGAGGTCAAATCAAAATTTGACCATACAGAAAGAATTACGGTTTAATAAGGTTGGAATTTAAAGAAATTGACAACAAAATGAAGCTCTGTTTATCACTATAGTGTTGAGGACTAGTGTTTGTAGAGATGATGGATGGTGTCATAATATGTAGTGATGGATGGTGTTATATGTAGTGATGAAGGATGGCGTTATATGTAGTAATGATGGATGGTGTTATATGTAGTGATGATAGGAGGGTAATATATGTAGTGATGATGGATGGTGTTATATATAGTGATGATGCATGATGATATATGTAGTGATGATGGTTGGTGTTATATGTAGTGATGCTGGATGGTGTTATATGCAGTGATGAAGGATGGCGTTATATGTAGTAATGATGGATGGTGTTATATGTAGTGATGATAGGAGGGTAATATATGTAGTGATGATGGATGGTGTTATATATAGTGATGATGCATGATGACATATGTAGTGATGATGGTTGGTGTTATATGTAGTGATGCTGGATGGTGTTATATGCAGTGATGATGGATAGAGTTATATGTAGTGATGATGGATGATGTTATATGTAGTGATGATGGGTGGTGTTATATGTAGTGATGTTGGATGGTGTTATATGTAGTGATGATGGATGATATTATATGTAGTGATGATAGGATGGTTCTATATGTAGTGATGGATGGTGTTATATGTAGTGATGATGGATGATGTTATATGTAGTGATGATAGGATGGTTTTATATGTAGTGATGATGGATAGAGTTATATGTAGTGATGATGGATGATGTTATATGTAGTGATGATGGGTGGTGTTATATGTAGTGATGTTGGATGGTGTTATATGTAGTGATGATGGATGTTATTATATGTAGTGATGATAGGTTGGTTTTATATGTAGTGATGATGGATGGTGTTATATGTAGTGATGATGCATGATGTTATATGTAGTGATGATGGGTGGTGTTATATGTAGTGATGCTGGATGGCGTCATATGTAGTGATGATGGATGGAGTTATATGTAGTGATGATGGATGATATTATATGTAGTGATGATGGTTGGTGTTATATGTAGTGATGTTGGATGGTGTTATATGTCGTGATGGATGGTTCTATATGTAGTGATGGTGGATGGTGTTATATGTAGTGATGATGGATCGTGTTATATGTAGTGATGATGGATAGTGTTATATGTAGTGATGATGATGGATGGTGTTATAAGTAGTGATGATGGATGTTGTTATATGTAGTGATGAAGGATGGTGTTAGTGAAGATTGTGAAGTGAGATGTAGTGAAGATTGTGAAGTGACATGTAGTGAAGATTGTGAAGTGAGATGTAGTGAAGATTGTGAAGTGAGATGTAGTGAAGATTGTGAAGTGAGATGTAGTGAAGATTGTGAAGCGACATGTAGTGAAGATTGTGAAGTGAGATGTAGTGAAGATTGTGAAGCGACATGTAGTGAAGATTGTGAAGTGAGATGTAGTGAAGATTGTGAAGTGACATGTAGTGAAGATTGTGAAGTGAGATGTAGTGAAGATTGTGAAGTGAGATGTATTGAAGACTGTGAAGTGAGATGTGGTGAAGATTGTGAAGTGAGATGTAGTGAAGATTGTGAAGTGAGATGTGGTGAAGATTGTGAAGTGAGATGTAGTGAAGATTGTGAAGTGAGATGTAGTGAAGATTGTGAAGTGAGATGTAGTGAAGATTGTGAAGTAAGATGTAGTGAAGATTGTGAGTGTAGTGAAGATTGTGAAGTGAGATGTAGTGAAGATTGTGAAGTGAGATGTAGTGAAGATTGTGAAGTGAGATGTAGTGAAGATTGTGAAGTGAGATGTAGTGAAGGTTGTGAAGTGAGATGTAGTGAAGATTGTGAAGTGAGATGTAGTGAAGATTGTGAAGTGAGATGTGGTGAAGATTATGAAGTGAGATGTAGTGAAGATTGTGAAGTGAGATGTAGTGAAGATTGTGAAGTAAGATGTGGTAAAGATTGTGAAGTGATGTGGTAAAGATTGTGAAGTGAGATGTAGTGAAGATTGTGAAGTGAGATGTAGTGAAGATTGTGAAGTGAGATGTAGTGAAGATTGTGAAGTGAGATGTACTGAAGATTGTGAAGTGACATGTAGTGAAGATTGTGAAGTGAGATGTAGTGAAGATTGTGAAGTGAGATGTAGTGAAGATTGTGAAGTGAGATGTAGTGAAGATTGTGAAGTGACATGTAGTGAAGATTGTGAAGTGAGATGTGGTAAAGATTGTGAAGTGAGATGTAGTGAAGATTGTGAAGTGAGATGTAGTGAAGATTGTGAAGTGAGATGTAGTGAAGATTGTGAAGTGAGATGCAGTGAGATTGTAGAGTGAGATGTAGTGAAGATTGTGAAGTGAGATGTGGTGAAGATTGTGAAGTGAGATGTAGTGAAGATTGTGAAGTGAGATGTAGTGAAGATTGTGAGAGTAAGATGTGATAAAGATTGTAGTAAGATGTGTTGGTGTGAAGTGAGATGTAGTGAAGATTGTGAAGTGAGATGTGAAGATTGTGAAGTGAGATGTAGTGAAGATTGTGAAGTGAGATGTAGTGAAGATTGTGAGAAGTGAGATGTAGTGAAGATTGTGAAGTGAGATGTAGTGAAGATTGTGAAGTGAGATGTAGTGAAGATTGTGAAGTGAGATGTAGTGAAGATTGTGGAGTAAGATGTAGTGAAGATTGTGAAGTGAGATGTAGTGAAGATTGTGAAGTAAGATTATAAAGTAACTGTAGTAATTGAGGTTAAACGAACGCCGGTTATTCTGTAGTGTATCTGTGTCTTGTTAACGTGGAACCAACATGGCGGTGGTTCTCAATATAGATACGTTATTTTGCCGGGAATTTCTGTCAAAACGAAATATGAATCAACCATATTTAGCCTAAATTAACCTAGCGGCTTTATTATATATTCTAAGATGTTTAAGTTGGATAGATCAGATCAGGTTAGGTTAAGTCAGGTTGGGTTAGGTTAGGTTAATTTTGTTAATTTTGCCACTTAGAGGCTAGTTTATTGTGCCCCCCATACTCATCCTGTGAGCAGTAGCGCAAAGAGATTACAAAGTGGTGTTAGATGAGGTAGGTGGTTAAGTTAAGTTTCAATAGGTTAGGTTAGATTACGTCAGGTTGGGTTAAGTTAGGTTAGGTAGGTAATAAGTAAATAGGTTACGGTCGGTAGGTGGGAAAGTTAGGTTTGGTTAGGTTAGCTTATGTCAGACTGGGAGGTTAGGTTCGATTATGTCAGGTTAGGTTCGATTATGTCAGGTTAGGTTAGATTACGTCAGGTTAGGTTAGATTACGTCAGGTTAGGTTAGATTATGTCAGGTTAGGTTCGATTATGTCAGGTTAGGTTCGATTATGTCAGGTTAGGTTAGATTACGTCAGGTTATTTTAGATTACGTCAGGTTAGGTTAGATTATGTCAGGTTAGGTTAGATTATGTCAGGTTAGGTTAGATTATGTCAGGTTAGGTTAGATTATGTCAGGTTAGGTTAGATTATGTCAGGTTAGGTTAGATTATGTTAGGTTAGGTTAGATTATGTCAGGTTAGGTTAGATTATGTCAGGTTAGGTTAGATTATGTCAGGTTAGTTAGATTATGTCAGGTTAGGTTAGATTATGTCAGGTTAGGTAAGTAGGTGGAGGTGGGTAAAAAAGGTTAGGTTAGGTCGGCAGGTTTTAGTGTAGGAGCTTAAGTAATCCCGTAAAAATTTCATGTTAATTTTTGACACCATACATCGTAATAATCCTTATAAACTATGTTAAGGAACTGTGGTGTAATTTTTTCTGAATGGTTTATTATAAGTTTTATGCCATTAAAGAAGTTTTATCAAAGAGCGGCGTAATGAACCACAGACGTATTACCATTAAGTCCTAAGTAACTTAAAACATGACTAATAACCTATGAATATGTAGTATTATATGATTACAATTTAACAAAATATATTATGAATGCTGTTATAATATCTTAAGTGTGTTACAAACATGGCTGCTCATATATGCCATCCTGTCTCTGGCAAAGAAGAGATTGCAGTAAGTAAAATTAATTGCTTAAGACAAATACTGGAAATTAAACATATACATATTACCATTATCTGAAAAGCTTAGAACCACCGTTTTATATTTATTAAAAGTTTGTAGTGTTATACATCATGTGTATACAAGTCACAAGTTATTATTTACGACATTGCTTCAGTCCTCGTCATCAGAGTCTTCTGTGTACAACAGATTCCTTCACCTTGTTTAGGCATTTCTCATCATCTGCTTGACAGTTACACATCTCGGTGCATGTCATGCTATTCTTTCTGATTCTTTCTGTATGAACATGACAATGATCCACATTTCCTGACGCCACATCCACATTTAACAAGTTCTGTGATTGCTTCTGGAGCTGGTGGTTGGTCTGGTATTACTAGTATGAAACAGTCATTGTCAATCTTCCCTGCCATGCTCTAATTGTGAAAGCATTTTACTGTCTGCATCACAAGACCACAGAAGAGCTTGATACCTTCCTCTCAATATATGATACTTTAGAGTTGCTGCAGTCGCTGGTAGTTCTCCAGCTTCTGCCTGCGTTATCTTGAAGAGATGCCATCTAAATTTTGACAGTTTAGTGAAAGTCATTTGTGGACAGTAGAGCTTAAATACAAATTCCTTTAGACCAATAAACATGTCTGCTGGAGGGCATTTGGTCTACTCAGCATCTTGAATGCATCTAGGACTTTTGTGTTAGATTTCATCAAAGTGCTCCAACATGCTTTCTTTCCTTTGCCAACAAATTTTCCAATGCAGTCAGATCCTGTGAAGGCATGGAAACCTGTAAGGCTCTCTGCCCAATGTGTCGTCGCTCACCAGTTCCTGTTATTATACTTGTATTTTCTCCAAGTTGAGGCTGCTTTAATATGCCAAACACATCAGTGTCTGGTGACTTGACATGTACAGTGCTGCCCTTCTGTGATGCATATACTGTATGTCCTGCTTAAGTTCTATAACTTGTGATAGCAATTTGATGGTTGAAGTCTTATTTGCTGCTTTCCACGACAGTAGATTAACCTTGGACAGCTTTTCCCAGATGCTCAATGGACCAACAATACGTTCCTTGACAAAATTTTCATAATTTTGTCTTCCAACTTCATATGCACATAGATTGTCATATTTGGCATTTTCTGGCATTACAGCTCCAGTTACCAAGTTTATAAGAGCATCATTTTCCTGGGATTACAGTCACCAATAACATTGTGTAGCTTCTGTACATCAGCATATTGACAGCTGACAATAGCTGTAGAGAGCTCATGGTGTTCTGTTCTTTTGTAATCTTTATGAGTTTGATATTTTATGTAATGAACTTAATTTGAAAACCCAAATGGTAGTATATGATCTTTTATCACCTTAGACACTCTGTGCGTCATGCCTCTCAAGTGATTTTTTTCCTCTCTTACTTCTCTGGACAAATACGACCTTTATCCCATCAGAAAAAGTATCACCATATATTTTCTTAATCTACAGGTGCCAAGGTTTAAGATGACGGATGGTGTTAAAAATTAACCTGAAATTTTTACGCGACCACATATTGTCTTGTTGGGTTTCTGAGAGAACTTCACGGCTAAATAGCGCCTCTGTATTGATAGCCGGTACATGTCGTAATATCCACCGCTCATAGTTAAATCTTTATGTCCGTTTATTTTGTCCTAATTTAAGTATCAAAGAGTGTTTTCATTTTTAAGTATCTTAAGTATCTTTTTTCCCCACTCCTAAGTATCTAAGTATGATTTATTTTCATTTTTAAGTAACTAACCATATTTTTGTTTTCATTATAAAATGTGATTGATATAGACAACAGAAGTAAATATCAGCTGGAGGTCGTAAACGAAGCTGATGTGAAGTATTTTGACTCACTGTTCCCACGAACTAATTGCTTCACTGGTTTATACCGAAGAAATAAAACCGTCAACGAACCATCCGATTCAAATGTGTCTTAGGCGATACAGGGTGTTTATGCGTCACTCTGATACCAAGAATAACTTTGTGTACTGTGGTGAAGCTGGGGGTAGGATAGGGTTGGGTTGGGTTGGGATGGGTTAGGATTACGGATGTGTGGGTATATTCTGTCGCATTTTATAGGTATCTTGCGTCTTTCTCATTATTCCTTCTTTATCATGAGTATCTGTGCCTATTAATACACCACCTCGCAGGAAAGTGGAAGAGGAATGGATAGTAACGAGATAATATTCTTCTTACATATACCTTAGCTTGGTTACAGGTAACACCAGGTAGAAGTTACATGACTCTTAAGAGTTTTCCTCGACTTGGCTGATTCAACTGTAAGACTTGTTGTATTTATCCTTATCAAAATCCTCCACCTGTAAGACCCTCCACTTGTAAGACTCTCCACCTGTAAGACCCTCCACTTGTAAGACTCTCCACTTGTAAAACCCTTTAGGGATTTGAATACCTTCTCGTCTTGGCTCCACTAGTACTGTACACACCTTCTCTAGCCTTAGTTTACAGTAATGTTGAAGTATATAGTGAAGACTCACAGCTCATGGGTTAGAAAAGCAAAAGATGCTTGTTTTATTTATTTATTTATTCATTTATGTCATTTTGTAACCCCTTGTTAGAAACAAATGTTTACCTACAAGGGCGTGTGTTACAGTATGGACCAAGAATAAAAATAAATGAAAAATAAAAATAAATAAATCGTACTGGTGCATTGTTTCCAGGGGTAATTATAGCACAACAAACTTCCGTTGCGGGAAAACGACTGCAGTACGCAGAGCCTGACTAATGAGGATGCACTGATGGTGGGGTTACAGGGACCTCTTACACGATAATATTAAAGGTGTTTCTTCCTTCTGTTTGTGGCACTTGAGGTGTTTAGGTTAGGTTTAATTAAAATGGTTTAGTTATACTACGATAAGTTAAGTTGAATTTAGAACTTTTGATTTGCATATATCGTGTTAGAAGGATTTGTTAGCTAATAAGTTTAATTTGGATAAGTTTAGTTTAATTTAGATCCTTTGATTTTACAAGGTCGTATTATAATGACTGGGAACCATATAGAAACCTGTTAGAGAAGTAAATATTTCTACGGCAGTGAATGAGTAAGTCAATAAGTGGTGTATAGAGCTGCTGACGCAACTTAAACGGTATATACTGTACATTATATGTTATCAGAGCTTTCCTGGGCTGTGTCAAATCGTCTCCACAATCTTAGTGGTCACAGAAGATTAGCCTCAGCTTATTTTAACCTCAAGATTAACTCAAGACTGGCACTGCCCGACCTGGACCTGACCTGACCTGACCCACCTCTACCCTACCCTAACCTAACCTAATCCCATCCTTAATCTAACCTCCAACTTAACTCTGGTAGCTAGGGTTAACTATTAGCGAAAATGTTTTATGTTTAATTTAAAAATCATCTTTAATTGGAATTAACACAGTGAGTTCTCTTACTCCTACTCGAGCAGGAGGAGATGGACTGCTTAAGATCTATATTGAATTATTTCGTTGGCCTCGTGTCAAGAACACATCTTAACAATTATAAGACTGAGTTTCGCCCTGTCACAATAATACAGTAAATTACTACAGGCTTCAATAAATTTGATGGGTGTGATCTTGTAAACCGATCGGCTTGTTTGACCTTAGTGAATGATAAACTGGCTGAGGTGTATTGTGGTAAACATCCTTAAGAGCAGCTCTGTGTGTTTTTACGACCTGAAAGTAACACAAAAGGTAGCCAATATCTACCCTTGGTCAGTCACTTTATGTAGATGTCAATTGTGTCATTTTTCTAGACTTAGTGCCCCCTGGAGGAGAAAGTAAATACAATGTTGATTTATTTTGGTCACAACACACGCTAGTAGATTATTTTTTCCTATTTAACTAAATAATTAACACTATGTAGCTAACTAATTATATGACTCAAAGATGGTAACCAATATGGCGTCGATATTATTCACATACTCTATGATTAATAGATGTATTGTCTGTTTAATTTTAGGGAAGAATTTAATTTATAAACTTTTGAGAATCTGGATACAGGAGTTTTGTCTTTGCGCGCGCGCGCGCGTGTGTGTGTGTGTGTGTGTGTGTGTGTGTGTGTGTGTGTGTGGTGATGATGATGATGACGGATACTTTCCTCTGCAGTGAAAAAAATATCTTGACATTGCAAAGTTTAACTGTAAGCCGAAGGAACGTTTGTAATGTGACTTATTATGTGAAATTGTAACTTGAAATTCTTTGTGAAAAAATATTTCCCTATAAAGTTTGGCAGTAAATGAAGTATTACATCAAGGTGTAACTTGTAGTTCCTTGTGGAGTAATTACCTATGTGGACGATACAGCTACTCGAGGGTGTAAGACCTAGAGTAGAAAGTCTTAAGACCTTAAAGACTCTTATAGTGGAACGTCTTAGGTATTGAAACTTTAATTACAGTAAATAAAATATTATCTACCTAAATATTCCTTCACCTGGCGACAACTAATGATACAGGTGGTGTAATAGCTCTTTAAAATTCCTCCGTTTGATATAATAATGACCACACATGAACTTATAATGTGCAATATCTTGATAACACATTAGCTACAACATTACACATAGTCCAGTGTATGTGTAGTGAGGGACATCTACCTAAATGAGTTACAGAATGTGGAGTTGAGGCAAAAAAATGTTGGGACATGTTTGAGATCATCAGTTGAGCCAAACGTTTATACTCAATATTGTTTTAATGGTATTTTAGAGCGACCGAAAAATGTAAACAAAATGGCCGGCTAGGCTCGGGGGATCCACGAGTCCTCTTATAAAGGATCGACAATAAATGAAAACAAATCAGATTAATTTAAACACATTTCCAAGAGTATTAGATCCTGTAAAGAGAGAAAATTAATACTTGATATTTGTAGAAGCTTTTTTTTTCGTCCGGTTTCTTCTTGGTTAAAACAATTGTGGTGGTGTTACCTGTTCCAAACGGTAGACATCAAGGAAATGGATCAAGACCTTAATACTCAAAGGTACACATGATGATTTGTTCCCAAGTCTGAGGATTTACTTCACAAAACAGATTAACTTTAGGACACAATGATGGCGAACAAAATAACATCAACATTGCGTACAGTACATATCTTGCTTTGACTCTTAACTCTTGTAATTTTTCGTAATGTTAGTGAATGAATTTGAGATTCTGGGCATATTTTCTTGTTTTTCTTTCTAATCAAGTGTAAAGGAAGATGTACTGTTTATTGATGGATTTGGTGATGTCTTAATAGTGTATTAGTGTGTTAATATTACACAAGTTTGGTATAGTGGTGACGGTAATGTAGTGTAATAAGATTTTAACACATGGAGGTGAATTTGTCTTTTATGTTGAGGATTTGTTAAAGGGAAGATCTGATGGACGAGGATAATTGTCTGGTTGTGATGGACACGGCTCACCTAACCTAACCCAATCTAACCTAACCCAACCCAACCTAACCCAACCTAACCCAACCTAACCCCTATATATGTGTGAGATAAGGTTCTGATTCAAGAACAAGATGCACAAGTTCGAATCCAAATTGAGCTGTAGGGTTTGTTGATTAATTCGGGGCTTCACATTCATAAAACTCTCAAATGGGATACGACTAAACCTGAAGCCCCATCTTCCGTCGGTCGGTCGTTGGTGTCAGGTCAAAGTTCAGTTTGTAGTTCACCTCCTGTGATATGTGTCATTTATCGAAACGAAACATGAGGTTAACGTGAAAACAAAACCTCGAAGCAACACGTATAAACAGGGTCGAGTTTTCATCGGATTTTACGTCATGAAATTTTCCATCTTGAGAGAGAGAGAGAGAGAGAGAGAGAGAGATAGAGAGAGAGATTGATTGATTGATTCCGATGCTGAAATTAACACTAAAATTTTATACTGTAATTGAGATAAATGCAGGTAAGGTTGGCGTATGGAATTATTGAAGGACGATCACAGAAATGTTTTACCTGTTTCCTGTGATGGGGTGGATAGTAGTTTGTTTGTGGGTGTGCGTGATAGTAGGTTTGTTTAGGGGTGTAAAGTATAGTAGGTTTGTTTGTAAGTAGGGCGTGGATAGTAAGTTTGTTTGTGGGTGTAGGGCGTGGGATAGTAGGTATGTCAGGGTGTAGGGCGGATAGTAGGTTTGTTTGTGGGTGTAGGGCGGATAGTAGGTTTGTTTGTGGGTGTAGGGCGTGGATAGTAGGTATGTTTGTGTAGTGGATAGTAGGTATGTTTGTGGGTGTAGGGCGTGGATAGCAGGCATGGTGTGATAGTATTTGTTTGTGTAGGGCGTGGATAGTAGGTTTGTTTCAGGGGTGTAGGGCGTGATAGTAGGGCATGTCAGGTGGAAGTGATAGTAGGTTTGTTTGTGGGTGTAGGGCATGGATAGTAGGTTTGTTTGTGGGTGTAGGGCGTGGATAGTAGGTTTGTTTGTGGGTGTGTGGCGTGGATAGTAGGTTTGTTTGTGGGTGTGGGGCGTGGATAGTAGGTTTGTTTGTGGGTGTGGGGCGTGGATAGTAGGTTTGTTTGTGGGTGTAGGGCGTGGATAGTAGGTTTGTTTGTGGGTGTAGGGCATGGATAGTAGGTTTGTTTGTGGGTGTAGGGCGTGGATAGTAGGTTTGTTTGTGGGTGTAGGGCGTGGATAGTAGGTTTGTTTGTGGGTGTGGGGCGTGGATAGTAGGTTTGTTTGTGGGTGTGGGGCGTGGATAGTGGGTTTGTTTGTGGGTGTGGGGCGTGGATAGTAGGTGTGTTTGTGGGTGTAGAGCGTGGATAGTAGGTATGTTTGTGGGTGTAGAGCGTGGATAGTAGGCATGTTTGTGGGTGTAGGGCGTGGATAATAGATATGTTTGTGGGTGTAGGGAGTGGATAGTAGGTTTGTTTGTGGGTGTTTGGGAGTGGATAGTAGGTATGTTTGTGGGTGTAGATACATACATTGTTAAGAGGAATAAATCAAAATGGGAAGAAGATTAAGATAAATATACTGATGATTAATGGTACAGGTGAGTTAATAAAATTGATATAAATAGATAAATACAGTAGATAGATAGATAGATAGATAGATACAGTAGATAGATAGATAGATAGATGTATGATTTTGTATACCGCAAGAGTAACTAAATATTCCTGTAACTGTAATTTCTTTCAGTTACAAAATACACAGGATTATAAATATGAGTATGCACATCAGGTGTTACAGTAAGTGGTAATATTTTGTAATACTCTTAAGTGATGAGGTAACAGAGGAAATAGACGGATACTAACGGAGAGTTTTTGTAGAATTAGACAGACATTCAGACAGTAAAACTTCTTACGACAATACAAATTTTGACGGTGGAATTTATACACGAGAGTGTATGGATAATAATGATGAGCTGAGTTATGACATCTTCGTCTGATAATCCGTTGTTTAGAATGGATTATTATTATTTTTGTTGAGTTATTTAACAGTTTGAGAACAGGTTTATTATGGTACTATGTCCTATTATCACACAAGGTCATAATTGAAGTAAAATAACCAATTATACTGTATTATCTTAGACAATATTCCCTGGACATGCTGGATAATATACCATCTACTTAAGGAGGTGATGTAGGTAAGGTAGATTGATATTTTAACATAAATTTACTCAGTTTTTTCTTAGTATCGGAGCTTTTTTTTTTTTTTATTCTGACAATTTATAATGCAAGCAGCGTTCACATGTTGTCAACCGCCCTCAAGTGTACAAGGAGTTTGGACTGTAACTGTACCGTCAATACGTGGCTGTAACTGCACCGTCAATAAGTGGCTGTAACTGTACCGTCAATAAGTGGCTCTGTATTCTGAACACGGGGATCTCTACAGTATAACCTACGAGTATAACTGTGGTGAAAGAACTGCTTCCCCGCATTATGTTGAGGAAGATTCGTATACAAACTTTTTGCCGTGACTTTGTAATAAAAAAAATCTTAGGGAAAATATATTGAATTTATTTTTAATGTTTATTTATTTATTGTTGTCGTTGGTGTGTTTTTTTTTACCGGGATGTGTGTTATGATGTTTGACTTAATTATATTCATGAAAATGGAGTCAAGACAAATGTTGGACACGTTGATGTGAAGTAACACAGTAAATGATGTTGTTTGTGTTGCTGTGTTATTTATTTATTGTGTTTCTTTATTCTTTTCTGTTTATTTTGTTTTATTTAGTTTTATTGTAGTAATTGTTATTCTTTTTTTTATTCTTACTTATTTTCATTTTACTGTTTATTCGTTTTCTTATTTTCATTTTATTGTTCAATAATTTTCCATTCATTCTTATTTATTTATCTCGTTGGTGTATTTTATTTATTTGCTATTCTCTTAGGTATTTCACATTTACATTAATTAATCTTCAAATCATTGGTTGCTATTTTAATCATACTAGTTTAATGTTCACCTCAGCGGTCAACTGGCTTATGTCTAAACAATGTCTACCACTGGTTTAGCCAGACTTAGTTATGAGACTTGTAATTCAGTATCCATTACGTACCGTTTATCAGTGTAATTTGTGGTAATGGACTGCCCAATGTAATTATATATATTGTCTTACTGAAAAAAATGTGGTGTAACCAAGATTAAGTTTTGTAGAGTTTGTATTTAAGGATTATTCTCCTATACTTCTCTTAGATTCTGAATATATTTTTGTTTCATTATTTCAGTGCATTGTAATGTGTAGTTAGTTACACTATAGATATATAATAATTGCTTTAAATTTGGTTGGGAGTGTGGAAGGTGTTGTGTGTGATGTACAGGTGTGTACAGGTGGTGGTTACACCTGACTTCGAGGCGGGTGTGTATAGGTGCCGGATACACCTATGGTTACAACACAGGTGTATCCGGCAGCAGTAGTAACAAAGGGGCTATATGGGCTCCGGCGGCCATGTCGTGACACCGGCCGGCAGAATCCCCCGGTGAAAAAGGGAAACAAGATGGCCGTCCCCCATTCTATATGTAAACAACTCGACCTGAAATGTTGTTTATTGGACATTTTTCTCATTAGGGAGTCGAACCCTTGTTTTGAGTTGGTGTTCAACTACCGTGGCTGACGGCCATCACCTGTGATTCAACTGGTAAAATTAAGTGTAATAATAATAATAATAATAATAATAATAATAATAATAATAATAATAATAATAATAATAATAATAATAATAATTAACGGTTTATTGAAAGAGCTTGGCATCCAGAAGGCTGAAAATATGCAGTTACATATTTGGGGAATGGGTTTCGAATTACAAATAATATACAAGTAACATAAGTGATACAAATAAGATATATAATAACTAGATGGGGAAAAGCTCAAACTACAGTGCATTTCAACATAGTGACAGTGCAAGAAGTAGTATTTACTGGGAGTGAATACACTGGTTTATTACAAGTTATTGATAATTTTTACAATGGTTGGGACTGGGCTGTTCTTATAGCGATCAGTTCGTGCACTTATGGGCTGGATGCGGTTGTGGTGTCAAACAGAAATTCTCGGGCTAGGGATCTCAGGTGGTAGTAGGAGCCGGTGTCGAGGATGGTGTAGAAGCTTCTTAGCAAATTTGCAGATGTGGTCGTGGTGATGGTCAGTGAGAGTCGAAAGGGTCAGTGTGTTGAGCGCTTCTTGATATGTGGAGTAGGAAGGGGAGAGAATAATCTTGCATGCCCTTTTTTGCTCTTTTACTAGGTGGGCATCTTATCAAATGAACCCCTGTCCTAATGGGCCCTAGTCTTAATGGGCCCCAGTCCTATTGGGTCCCAGTTTTAATGGGCCCCAATTCTAATTGGTCACATTTCCAATGGTTCTCAGTCCTAATGAGCCTCAGTCCAAAGATACCACAGGCCTAATGGTTCCAGTCTTAATAGACCTCAGTCTTAATGAGTCCCAATCCTGACGGCTCTCAATACTAATGGGCCTCAGTCCTAATAGTTTAAGGTTGGGACCCATTAAGACTGGCTTCTATTTACCTTACAAGCACTGTGTTCTACCGTGTCATCCCGTGTGTGTGTGATTTCCCGTGTCAGGTGGTATAATACGCAGGTGAGTGGCTGCCAGGTAGGGTGGGTGAGGGAGGGCACCTTGATGCAGGGGAAGGTGAGTTCCTGATGCTGATTCACACCAGTGTCATGATGAGGTAATCTTATCACCTTATTAGTGTACGATGAGTGGGTGGGCGTGGTGTGGAGGGGTGGGGGCGCGTAAGGGGTGGACAGCAAGGGGCGTGGTGTATGGTGGGGGGAGGGTAAGGAGCGTGTAGGGGTAGCTAAGTGGGCGTGTTGAGTTGGGCAAGAGGGAGGCTTGGTGGGTGTAGGGGCGTGTATAGTAGGCGGGAAGTGGCGTGGCACTGTGATGGCGCGCGCCACTAATCACTCTGACCTTACTGAACACAACCCATTATACAGCATAATTAGTGTTGCTTCCATCAGCCTCACACAGTCAAACACACTATTTACATTTTCTCTTCACATATATTTTATTTTATTCGTTTCAAGTGGGACTCGAATTTCAGCCTTGGAGTTGAAGAGGAATTTTTTTAGGAGAAGTTGAAAAGAAATCGTGTTTAGTTGAAGACGAATGTGTTCTTATATAAAAGTGAAGGAATTAACCAGACGTGTTTGATTGTTTGGGCGTCTCTATCTCTCACACTCGAGTCCAAGATGTCCCCCTTGAGGACGGTGTTCGTGTAGCGTCGTCAAACTCGCTCTTGGTTTTTATTCAGCAGGAAGAGCTACACCCGCCACCTGGTGTTGGCCGTGTCTGGTGACCATCATATTAACAAGGCCGCTCTCTCGTGCCTTGTCCACACGCCACCCCCCCACCTCCATATTGTACCGTTTTGTCCTTTATTAACGGTGGTGTTACTACAGGCAGCGTGGTGTGGGGGGAGGTCCTCTGCTTCACATTGTTCAGTCTTTGACGTGTAACACAAAACGTGAGATGTTGTGGTCCTTCACTACCTCACAACACACACACACATCTCCTAGTTACCACATGCTGTTGTTATTAAAGCTCCACCAATGAGTACGCGTCGCTGTCTCGTCCTTTGCTCCGCCGACCATTACAGTGTGTAGCTGTAGGACTCGCCGCCGTGTTTGTTTCATGTAGCGACACTAAACTCCCGGAAATTTGTAGGTGTTAAGCTGGAGCGTTTGAGCTGTTGTTGTCGTCACCTTGTTGATGTTTTGTAGTTTCTTTTGGAATTATATCCTGCTTTTTTTTTGTTCTTGTTCTTCTTATTGTTGTTGTTGTTCTTCAGTTGCATAATTCGAGTTGTGATTATCAGTAGAAGTTTGACGGGCTGGATTCTCTTATTGTTTCTTTAATTCATAAACAAGAACCGTAAACACAAGAGCAAAACAAAGACATAACAAATGAACTAAAAACAAATATATTGAAGGTTTAAATTTCTGGGATAGATTCAATTAGATTTTGGGTATATTTTCTCGTTCTTGGAGGTCAGGCCAGGTCAGGTCAGGTCAGGTCAGGTCATGTCATGTCATGTCATGTTAGGTGTACGGAATACGCTAGCAGAGGTGGTCAGATGCCTTGGGAATATTGCAGAGTAATTGAGGTCAGGTCAGGTGGCCTCAATACCTGCTTCAAGGTGTAATAGAGGTGAAAAATAATGGGTTTCTTGATTGGATCTGGTTAAGTCAGGTCAGGTAAAGTCAGATACAGAGGCTGGGTGTATGACTGTGGGTTGATGGGTGAATGACTGTGGGTTGGTGGGTGTATGACTGTGGGTTGGTGGGTGTATGACTGTGGGTTGGTGGGTGTATGACTGTGGGTTGGTGGGTGTATGACTGTGGGTTGGTGGGTGTATGACTGGGGGTTGGTGGGTGTATGACTGTGGGTTGGTGGGTGTATGACAGTGGTGACAAGGATTATTTGAGCTTGACAAAATTTAGATAGATAGAAGCGTGGTTTAGCCTTGTTCAGTTTAGTTTAAATTGTGTTTAGGTTAGGCTGGGTCATGTCAGGTACAGAGTTTTGCCAGGGTCAGGTGGGGTTAGGTACAGAGGCTGGCCAGAGTCAGGCATAGAGACTTTCCAGGGTAGGGTCAGGCACAGAGGCTGGCCAGGGTAGGGACAGGTAGGGAGGCTGGCCAGGGTAGGATCAGGTAGGGAGGCTGGCCAGGGTAGGGGCAGGCAGGGAGAGCCCGGGGGTGGCGGTAATGAGGGGAGGGGAGCCGGGGTCATATTGATCGTGAGGGCGAGGCAAGGCGCGCCGCCATCGCTGTCCCACGCCACCCTCCCCCTGCCCACCACGCCCCCTTCTGCCCGCTCCCGACACCACGCCCCCTTCTGCCTATTACCACGCCACGCCTCCTCCTCTGTCTACTACTACAACACCACGCCCCCTTCTGCCTACTACCACGCCTCCTCCTGTCTACTGCAACACAACGCCTCCTCCTGCCTACTACAACACCACGCCTCCTCCTGCCTACTACCACGCCACGCCTCCTCCTGCCTACTACCACGCCACGCCTCCTCCTGCCTACTACCACGCCACTACCACGCCACCTCCTCCTGCTTACTATAACACCCATACCCTCCTCCTACAACAACACCTCCTCCTACCTACACACTGCCCCTCCTCCTACTACCACGCCCCTCCTCCTCCTACTACCACCCACCTCCTCACTACTACACCACCACGCCTCCTCCTTACTACTACACCCACGCCCCTTCTGCCTACTACAACACTACGCCTCCTCCTGCCTACTACCACGCCACGCCTCCTCCTGCTTACTACAACACCACGCCCCCTTCTGCCTACTACAACACTACGCCTCTTCCTGCCTACTACCACGCCACGCCTCCTCCTGTCTACTACAACACCACGCCTCCTCACCTACTACTTTCCTCTCAGACATCTTGCCCTCTAATGCTCACTCTCCTTTTGACACTCCCGCTCCCCTCCTTCTGTGACACAACCCTCCCCCTTCCAGAACACATCTCTCCCTCTTTCCCTCCCATGATAATCCCCCTCCCGTTTCCATGACACAATCCTCCCCTCCCTTTCTCCCTTACAGGATACAATCGCTCCCTTCCCCCTCTCCCCTCCCCTCTCTTTTCCCTCACCACAATCCTTTTCAGCGTAATAAATTGGGGAAAATCCTACCAGCTTTAGTTCCTTCACGTTTTAATTCCCTAGACTCTGATTCTCAAAGGCCCTCCCGTGGAAATATCCTCCCCTCTTAAGTGAAGAATTTAGGATGCGTCTATTTGGTCCTCTACAGCATACTACAGAAGGATGTCGGTCAAAATGGCGTCGAAACTACACCGAGACTTTTTTTTAATGACTTGGATGTGTGTTTTATTTATTTATTTTTCCTCCTAAGTTACGAGGGAAAAAAATTGATGGACGATTGTTTGAGGATTTTGGTGTTTTATGGTGGAATTTTTTTTTTGTTCATCAGTTGGTGGATATATAATTCAACCGGTCGAGTCATTACTTAAGACACTGTGCATCGTAACTCACCTTCACCTGTCCCCACGGTAGCCACTCATCACCCTCCGCCCGCTACACCTGAACGGCCAGCCATCCACTTACTGCCAATGTTCTCAAAGATTTGTACCCCGAAAAAATTTCCTCTCGATCGTCTGTTTATGGTAAGAACGACGGTGCCATCTTACTGTGAGAGTGCCACCTGTTGTCCTACAATCGCTGAGGTGAGGCACTATAATGCTGCCTCAAGCCTCCAGTTGGAAATTTGTCTTACGAGAGTTACTGAATTGGCTTAAAATAACTTAAGATAGAATGAGTTTGTGATTAGTGTAGTGTGTGTAAAGTTCCATTAGGTTGACCTCGCTGATCTCCCGGGCCGTATTGGCAGTCTTATCTGAATTCAGGGTTCGACCCCCACTAGTAGAGGGTCCAGGTGGGATATTTCAGGATGAGTTGTTGACATATAGGATGGGGGGGCCCCCATCTTGTTTACCTTTTGCTGGGGGATTCTGACGGCCGGTGTCACGACATGGCCGCCTAAGCCTACCAACACTGTGTTACGTGGCCCTGGGTGTGTTGAGTATATGTGGAGGGTGTTTAGCGGAGGTGTTGATGTGTACTCCACCAATGTGTGTTATACCTGTTTCAACTACACTGCTTAGAAATACACCCCCTACACCTGTCACACCCCCTACACCTGTCACACCCCCTACACCTGTCACTCCCCCTATACCTGTCACTCCCCCTATACCTGTCACTCCATTTACACCTGTCATTCCACTTACACCTGTCACTCCACTTACACCTGTCACTCCACTTACACCTGTCACTCCCCCTATACCTGTCACTCCTTACCTGTCCGCTCCCCACCTGTCCTCCCCTATACCTGTGTCTCCCCTACACCTGTCCTCTCCCCTACACCTGTCCTCCCCCCTACACCTGTCCCCACTCCCCTTACACCTGTCACTCCCCCTACACCTGTAATCTCCCTACCTGTCCTCCCCCCCACCTGTCCTCCCCTACACCTGTCATTCTCCCTACACCTGTCCTCCCCCCTACACCTGTCACTCCCCCACCTGTCCTCCCCCTACCTGTTACTCCCCTTACACCTGTCCCATTTCCCCTATACCTGTCCCTCCCCCACCTGTCCCTCCCCCTACCTGTCACTCCCCCTACACCTGTCACTCCCCTTACACCTGTCACTCCCCCTACACCTGTCACTCTCCCTACACCTGTCACTCCCGCTACACCTGTCTCTCCCCCTACACCTGTCACTCCCCTACCTGTCACTGGTTCTCACTCCTTGGAACTACCCCGCCTGTCTCACGTGTATACTCGCTGCAGTGTCACCTGTTAAATGACGCTAATTACAGGTGATCTACTCAACACCAACACATACTGTCATAAACAAACTCTACCGTGATATAGTTCAGGTTAACATGTATACAATACTAATAAATTGATATATAGGAAGTTATAGTGTAATTATATCCCTTATTAATAAATCCTATAATTCATAATGTTTATGAAAATATTGTGTTATCTATAGTTATCTTCTGTATTGACACTTATCTCGTTATCACCTGCTAGTTTTTTCGTTATCAGTTATTAATCTTTTGTTTATATGCCTTGTTTATCTTATTGTGGTTTGTTTATTCCCGTGTTTGTGTTTAGTCTCTGCCGCTTGGGTTTTCTTTGTATTTTTGTCGTTATCGTATTTTTTCTTTCGTTATTTGTTGTTATTCTTCTCTCTCTCTCTCTCTCTCTCTCTCTCTCTCTCTCTCTCTCTCTCTCTCTCAAGATAAAAAACTGATCGACTTGTACCTGTGGTTCTTGTTTGTGTTTTAATTGTTAATTTAATACAACTTTTTATCTTATTTCTAATTTCTACTGTTGTTCCAGCCACATGTTGTATTGTTAATAATAATAATAATAATAATAATAATAATACGGTAATAATAATAATAAAAATAATGATGATAATATTAATAATTGAGACGATAATTATTATAATATGGAGGCAGGAGGAGGAAGAGGGAAGGAATGATGATAGTTGAGAAGATGACAATAGTAGTGATAATGCTGGTTGTGGTAGTGATGGTAATATTATACACGTAACAATAATGGTTGCCCTTCGTGTACGAGGATGGCCGGCTCTAGAGCAACCTAGGCGTGAATTTGTTTAAGGTGGTAGAATCTGTCGCCAACACCACAACCACACCCTAAGTTAACGAGTTGTATGTCCCAGTTTCAATGAATAGTCCGAGAAGACCGGACAACTCGGCAACTGCACTGGCTAACCATTATTCCAGAATAAGATCCGCAAATCGATTAACATCCAGGTTCCCATTTACTGGTAAATAGAAAGCCAAATGACGTAAAAAAAAAAGCTCATAGTTTCACTCCGTCCGGGAATCGAACAGGGGTCCACTCGCTTGCAAGGCGAGTATGCTGACTATTACACCACAGGTTGCCAAAATCACGTTTAGTAAAAATTTTTTTTTTTTTTCGTGCTGGTCAAGCCCCGACCAGAGGTTAGCTAGACCCCCGGACAACTCTTTCGGAGCTTGACCAGCACGTGGTATTGGTAATATCATCTCGACTTGATTATATGTTACAAATTCACTTGTGAGTTTTTCAATGTTTTGTTTTGTATAATATTTACTTATTCTAAGCTAAATGTTAACAAATAAATGACTTAAATAATACGAAAACAAACAAATAAAAGCGGAACTCCACCTAATATATACTGTATGTTACACTAAATAGGGATAATTGGCCATTAGTGATAACTTCTATGTATTTGTCTTTTCTAGAAGCCTTTGACTGGCCATAAACGATCCTGTAGATCATAAATATACATATAAATGAATACCTTCATGCATAATGTAACCTTACCAGACCTAACCTAACTTAACCTAATCTAGCCTAACTCCTTCTCTTTCTCCTTCTCCGTCTCCTCCTTCTCCTTGTCCTCCTTCCTTCTTGTTCTCCTCCTCCTCCTCCTCCTCCTCCTCCTCCTCCTCCTCCTCCTCTGCTTTATATCATCATCAACTAAATTAAAATTCAAACGCCTTAACCTTACACACTGTGACCCTGGGTTGGAGAGGGGGGATGGGGGAGGGCGGGGGAAGACTCACCTAAATCACCCAGCAGGCGCTTTGTGACACCCAACAAGTGACCTTTGGGTGGGGGCAGTTTTCTCGCCAGATCTAGACCAGTGGGCAGTGTTAACCCCCAAAGGTCACCGAGGCAGGAGTGACCTTTGGGAAGTTTTGGGATTATAAATAGTGTTGTAGGAGGTGGTGGTGGAGGTGGTAGGTTAGTGAAGTCCTTGGTGGTGGTGGTTTGTTGAAGAGGGTCTGTTTTTTTATTGTTTTTATGTTTGTTTGATTGTTTTTATGTATGTTTGTTTGTTTTATTGTTTGTTTGTATGTTTTATTGTTTGTTTGTTTTGTTTTATTCTTCGTTTGACCGTTTTATTGCTTGTTTGATTGTTTGTTTGTTTTATTGTTTGTTGGTATGTTTGTTTGTTTTATTGTTTTTGTTTGTTTTATTGTTTGTTTTTTAGAATGATGTTTTTTGTGGTGTCATTATTGTTTGTGTTGTGTTGTTGCTTGCTTGTTTGTTTGTGATGTGTTGTTTGTTTGTGGTTGGTGTGTGTGTGAGAGAGAGAGTATCAACACAATTTCCATACCATATATTTACCAACAACTTTGTCATAACGTAACAGTGAGCCAGGGACTCTCTCTCTCTCTCATGATAAAAAACTGATCGACTTGTACCTGTGGTTCTTGTTTGTGTTTTAATTGTTAATTTAATACAACTTTTTATCTTATTTCTAATTTCTACTGTTGTTCCAGCCACATGTTGTATTGTTAATAATAATAATAATAATCATAATAATAATAATAATAATAATAATAATACGGTAATTATAATAATAAAAATAATGATGATAATAATAATAAGTGAGACGATAATTATTAAAATATGGAGGCAGGAAGAGGAAGAGGGAAGGAATGATGATAGTTGAGAAGATGACAATAGTAGTGATAATGCTGATTGTGGTAGTGATGGTAATATTATACACGTAACAATAATGGTTGCCCTTCGTGTACAAGGATGGCCGGCTCTAGAGCAACCTAGGCGTGAATTTGTTTAAGGTGTTAGAATCTGTCGCCAACACCACAACCACACCCTAAGTTAACGAGTTGTATGTCCCAGTTTCAATGAATAGTCCGAGAAGACCGGACAACTCGGCAACTGCACTGGCTAACCATTATTCCAGAATAAGATCCGCAAATCGCTTAACATCCAGGTTCCCATTTACTGGTAAATAGAAAGCCAAATGACGTAAAAAAAATGCTCATAGTTTCACTCTGTCCGGGAATCGAACAGGGGTCCACTCGCTTGCAAGGCGAGTATGCTGACTATTACACCACAGGTTGCCAAAATCACGTTTAGTAAAAAAAATTTTTTTTTTTTTCGTGCTGGTCAAGCCCCGACCAGAGGTTAGCTAGACCCCCGGACAACTCTTTCGGAGCTTGACCAGCACGTGGTATTGGTAATATTATCTCGACTTGATTATATGTTACAAATTTACTTGTGAGTTTTTCAATGTTTTGTTTTGTATAATATTTACTTATTCTAAGCTAAATGTTAACAAATAAATGACTTAAATAATACGAAAACAAACAAATAAAAGCGGAACTCCATCTAATATATACTGTATGTTACACTAAATAGGGATAATTGGCCATTAGTGATAACTTCTATGTATTAATCTTTTCTAGAAGCCTTTGACTGAACCATAAACGATCCTGTAGATCATAAATATACATATAAATGAATACCTTCATGCATAATGTAACCTGACCAGACCTAACCTAACTTAACCTAATCTAGCCTAACCTAACCTAACCTAACCTAACCTAACGTAATCTAGCCTTGTTCTTGTTCTTCTTGTTCTTGTTCTCCTCCTCCTCCTCCTCCTCCTCCTCCTCTGCTTTATATCATCATCAACTAAATTAAAATTCAAACGCCTTAACCTTACACACTGTGACCCTGGGTTGGAGAGGGGGGATGGGGGAGGGCGGGAGAAGACTCACCTAAATCACCCAGCAGGCGCTTTGTGACACCCAACAAGTGACCTTTGGGTGGGGGCAGTTTTCTCGCCAGATCTAGACCAGTGGGCAGTGTTAACCCCCAAAGGTCCCCGAGGCAGAAGTTGTATGTTTATTATGTATGCTGGATTATATATTATGTATGTATATTATGTATGTGCTCCATTTATGTATTATTTATTCAGCCTAGCTAGCAGCGTGTGGCAATGTAATTACCATATCCCACATGCTTAATTAATGTCCCTGGCGACGTATGGAAGCTGCTAATGTCTCACTTGCCATACGTCGTCTATAGCAGTTGACAGGAGCCAAGCTGAGGAGAGCACTACTTCCCTTTGTGTACATATCTCTGATCCAGTAAATCGAACCTACAAAATCTATACAGGTGTTTATGTTCTCTCCTGTATATTGAACTTATTATCCAGAACATAACATGGCGCAGTGCGTACTTACTGGATAATTACGAGTGATAGTGCAAAGTTTGTGGAAAGCCGGCTTATGGACTCCTGCCCTGTGTCAACCAACCGCCACCCGTCCTCGAAGAATTTAGCAACTTTGAGCAGTGTCAGTGGCAGTGATTTTCTGTGAAGTGTTTAGTGCATTGTGTGTTTCGTGCCATTCATGTGTGACCTTGTTCTAAAGGATTCCCAAGGTACACGGCATGTTCTGGGCATTTGTGGGGAGTAGAGTTCAGTGCACCCTTCTCTGACCGCGTCCAGAGGGTAACTGGTGACTGAGTCGCCGCCTCTCCCTCCTCTCCCTCCCAGCGAGACGCTGCCCAAGGCGCGTACACACACATACATGTACTAACACACTGACCGCGGCGGCTCCCTTATATATATTTTATATATATAACCTACTTATCTGTGTATTTAATTAATTTTTTTTGTCTGAAATCTTGTTGATACGACGGGCTGACCCGTCAACACTGATTTAAGACACAGTACACAGATGAAGTAGTTATGTCTCGTGCCTTACGTAGTCGTGGAGCCAGCGCCGCCCGGATGAGTGAGGCGGATGATAGCCCCGCAGAGATGGATGACATGGCCGACCACGACGCTCCAGCTCCCACAACATCGCGCAGCCCTTCACCTCAATATTCAGCGTTGTCTCCAGAGATAATTGCTTTAATGAAGTTTATGAGAGATGAAAGGCGCGAGGATGAAGCTAACAGACGTGTGGCGGATGAACACAGAAGGCAAGCAGAGGCAGAGAGAGACCACCAACGGAGATTGGAAGACAGTGCACGGTTTGAAGCCTTGATATCTCGCCTCACTGTTAACCAAGCCCCTGGCTCTAACACTGCCTCGGTACTGACTGGTTCAGATACCTCATCAATGCTTCCTTCACGCCCCCCAGCCCCACCTAAAGCAGCAGCTCAAACACCGCCCATCTTGAAGCCTGATGTGAATTTCCAGACTTTTCGTGAATGGCGGCGACGGTGGACTGATTATTCTACAATGGTAGATCTCCAGAGTTTGTCACAGCCTAAACAACTCATCCAGCTGCGTATGTGCCTGTCCTTGGAAGTTCAGCGTGTCATAGAACATACGTTGCAGGTACCTCCGACCTCTTCGCTGTCTGTAGAGGAGGTACTGGACATTCTACAACGGCACATCAAAGGACAGCAGAATGACGCTCTGCGCAGGAGGAAATTGTTTAGCTGCCGACAGATGGAGGGTGAGTCTTTTGACGCCTTTTATGTACGTCTTAAGGGAGCCTCGGAAGAGGTAGATATATGTTTAGGCCACCACCAGCAGTGCGAGGAGACCCAGTTGAAGCAGGTGATCCTGATGGGTGTTAAGGACGAGGAACTTGTCCAACGCCTCACCTCCCTCGACTCTTCCTCTTCTCTCAAGGATGTGTTGACGATATGTCGCTCCTATGAGGCTGCCAGGTGTGCCACCTCTGCCATCCGTGCTCCCCCTACAGCTGTACGCGCTGTTTCCCGGTACAGGAAGGACAAGAAGTCTGCTCCTACGCCTTCGCCCACCACGTCCACGCCCGGTTCATTTTGTAACAACTGTGGTAAGCAGCACGGAACACAGGTGTGTCCAGCTGCTGAGTTTACATGCAACAGTTGTGACCATAAGGGCCACTGGTCACTCACAGTACGGTGCCCAGCCAAACGCGTCCAGTGCAATGTGTGCGGTCGTCTGGGCCACTATGACAAGTGTTGCCCTACCCACAAACCCAAGGGACAGCGTCGGCGGAAGCTTCGGCGCCCTTCTACCAGTGAGGGCCGCCCACAGTCGCCAAATCAGAGGCACGACGACCCTGGACAAAGCCCGACCCATATTAGGAGGGTGTACTCCTCGCATCCCAGGACCACAGTTCCCCAGTACATCAGTGTCATCGTGACCTATGGCAGTGTGTCATCCCGTCTTCAGATGTTGCCCGACACCGGCGCTGATGCTACAGTCATCGGTCCCCAGCATTTGCAATGCTTGGGGTTCTCTCCAAGTGATCTAGGACCGCCCCCCAAGGGTCTCCGCTTTATGGCAGATGGTTCACAGATGACCCCAGCCCTGGGTTCACTCTATGCACATGTCACCTTTGGCAACAGGTCGTGTCAGGCCTGGATTGACGTGCATAATGGTGTCCCGACTCCTTTGCTGTCCTACAGACATTGCCAAGAGTTGGCCATCATCTCCCAGGACTTCCCAACACCGATTCTCGAGGTAAAATACGCCAACACGGTGCACGAAGGGAGCAGCAACTACCCTGCTGCCTCCCTACCCCTACCTCTGGCCAGTGACACCTCTCCTTCGGTAGTTGTCCCTGCTGCATCACGTCCCCACGTCTTGGCTCGCCTTCACGACAGTCACCGTGGAGCTGAGGCCACCAAACGACGTGCAAGACAGACTGTGTTCCGGCCTGGCATCGACCCCGACATCTCCAATGCTGTCCAGGTGTGTAAGCCCCGCCACGTATTACAACCCAGCCAGCAGCAGGAACCCTTCATGAGTGACGACAACCCCACCCGCCCCTTTGAGTCTGTGTCGGCCGACTTTTTCTGTGTGTCAGGAAAGTCCTTCCTTGTTATCGTCGACCGTCTCTCTGGTTGGCCGGTTGTCATCAAGTGCGGTAATGACACGACGTCTGCCGCCACCATCAGCAAGTTCCGCCACTACTTCCGTGACGTGGGCGTTCCTGTACGCCTGCGAACCGACGGAGGGCCTCAGTTCACAAGCCGGGACTTTGCTGTGTTCCTTGACCGATGGGGAGTCCGGCATGTGTTGTCATCGCCCCATTACCCGCAGTCCAACGGCCACGCTGAGGCTGCTGTCAAATCCTTGAAGCACCTCATCCTTAAGGTGGCCCCTTCTGGGAACATTGACTGCGAGGCCTTCGACCGGGGTCTTCTTGAACTCCGCAACACACCTAACTACACCGGACGCTCCCCTGCCAAGGTTTTGTATGGACGCCCCTTCGTTCTTGTGTCCCTGCTCACCCTCAATCCTTCTCCAAGGAGTGGCAGGCCAAGACAGAGGATTGTGATCGCCGAGCCGCCGAACGTGTTCAGGACGTCGTCGCCCGCTACAACGACCACGCCCGTTCTCTCCCCAGGTTGAGTGTCGGCACCCAAGTCCGTGTTCAGGACCTGACCTCCTTACGTTGGGACAAAGTAGGCGTAGTCATGGGTCTCGGTAGGTCACGGGACTACCAGGTGCGGTTACCCAGTGGTCGTGTGTGGTGGAGGAACCGCCGTTTTCTCCGCCCCGTAACAATGCCTTCTGCTGACCCCGCCACCAGTGTTGAGTCCCATACCCTTCCCAGTGATCTAGTCCCTCGACGCTCAGAACGGATCCAAAAGAAAAGGTCCGCTCAAGACTTTGCTATGAGCGTATAGGGGGGAGGGAGGTGTATGTATATTATGTATGCTGGATTATATATTATGTATGTATATTATGTATGTGCTCCATTTATGTATTATTTATTCAGCCTAGCTAGCAGCGTGTGGCAATGTAATTACCATATCCCACATGCTTAATTAATGTGCCTGGCGACGTATGGAAGCTGCTAATGTCTCACTTGCCATACGTCGTCTATAGCAGTTGACAGGAGCCAAGCTGAGGAGAGCACTACTTCCCTTTGTGTACATATCTCTGATCCAGTAAATCGAACCTACAAAATCTATACAGGTGTTTATGTTCTCTCCTGTATATTGAACTTATTATCCAGAACATAACAGGAGTGACCTTTGGGAAGTTTTGGGATTATAAATAGAGTTGTAGGAGGTGGTGGTGGAGGTGGTAGGTTAGTGAAATCCTTGGTGGTGGTGGTTTGTTGAAGAGGGTCTGTTTTTTTATTGTTTTTATGTTTGTTTGATTGTTTTTATGTATGTTTGTTTGTTTTATTGTTTGTTTGTTTGTTTTATTGTTTGTTTGTATGTTTTATTGTTTGTTTGTTTTGTTTGATTCGTCGTTTGACCGTTTTATTGTTTGTTTGATTGTTTGTTTGTTTTATTGTTTGTTGGTATCTTGATTGTTTTATTGTTTTTGTTTGTTTTATTGTTTGTTTTTTAGAATGATGTTTTTTGTGGTGTCATTATTGTTTGTGTTGTGTTGTTGCTTGCTTGTTTGTTTGTGATGTGTTGTATGTTTGTGGTTGGTGTGTGTGTGAGAGAGGGAGAGAGAGAGAGAGAGAGAGAGAGTATCAACACAATTTCCATACCATATATTTACCAACAACTTTGTCATAACGTAACAGTGAGCCAGGGACTCTCTCTCTTTCTCTCTCTCTCTCTCTCTCTCATGATAAAAAACTGATCGACTTGTACCTGTGGTTCTTGTTTGTGCTTTAATTGTTAATTTAATACAACTTTTTATCTTATTTCTAATTTCTACTGTTGTTCCAGCCACATGTTGTATTGTCAATAATAATAATAATAATAGTAATAATAATAATAATAATAATAATTATAATAATAATACGGTAATAATAATAATAAAAATAATGATGATAATAATAATAATTGAGACGATAATTATTAAAATATGGAGGCAGGAGGAGGAAGAGGGAAGGAATGATGATAGTTGAGAAGATGACAATAGTAGTGATAATGCTGGTTGTGGTAGTGATGGTAATATTATACACGTAACAATAATGGTTGCCCTTCGTGTACGAGGATGGCAGGCTCTAGAGCAACCTAGGCGTGAATTTGTTTAAGGTGTTAGAATCTGTCGCCAACACCACAACCACACCCTAAGTTAACGAGTTGTATGTCCCAGTTTCAATGAATAGTCCGAGAAGACCGGACAACTCGGCAACTGCACTGGCTAACCATTATTCCAGAATAAGATCCGCAAATCGATTAACATCCAGGTTCCCATTTACTGGTAAATAGAAAGCCAAATGACGTAAAAAAAAAAATGCTCATAGTTTCACTCCGTCCGGGAATCGAACAGGGGTCCACTCGCTTGCAAGGCGAGTATGCTGACTATTACACCACAGGTTGCCAAAATCACGTTTAGTAAAAATTTTTTTTTTTTTTTCGTGCTGGTCAAGCCCCGACCAGAGGTTAGCTAGACCCCCGGACAACTCTTTCGGAGCTTGACCAGCACGTGGTATTGGTAATATTATCTGGACTTGATTATATGTTACAAATTCACTTGTGAGTTTTTCAATGTTTTGTTTTGTATAATATTTACTTATTCTAAGCTAAATGTTAACAAATAAATGACTTAAATAATACGAAAACAAACAAATAAAAGCGGAACTCCACCTAATATATACTGTATGCTACACTAAATAGGGATAATTGGCCATTAGTGATAACCTCTATGTATTTGTCTTTTCTAGAAGCCTTTGACTGGCCATAAACGATCCTGTAGATCATAAATATACATATAAATGAATACCTTCATGCATAATGTAACCTGACCAGACCTAACCTAACTTAATCTAATCTAGCCTAACGTAATCTAGTCTTAGTCTTCTTCTTCTTCTTCTTCTTCTTCTTCTTCTTCTTCTTCTTCTTCTTCTAAATTAAAATTCAAACGCCTTAACCTTACACACTGTGACCCTGGGTTGGAGAGGGGGGATGGGGGAGGGCGGGGGAAGACTCACCTAAATCACCCAGCAGGCGCTTTGTGACACCCAACAAGTGACCTTTGGGTGGGGGCAGTTTTCTCACCAGATCTAGACCAGTGGGCAGTGTTAACCCCCAAAGGTCCCCGAGGCAGGAGTGACCTTTGGGAAGTTTTGGGATTATAAATAGAGTTGTAGGAGGTGGAGGTGGAGGTGGTAGGTTAGTGAAGTCCTTGGTGGTGGTGGTTTGTTGAAGAGGGTCTGTTTTTTTATTGTTTTTATGTTTGTTTGATTGTTTTTATGTATGTTTGTTTGTTTTATTGTTTGTTTGTATGTTTTAGTGTTTGTTTGTTTTGTTTTATTCTTCGTTTGACCGTTTTCTTGTTTGTTTGATAGGTTTGTTTGTTTTATTGTTTGTTGGTATGTTTGTTTGTTTTATTGTTTGTTTTTTAGAATGATGTTTTTTGTGGTGTCATTATTGTTTGTGTTGTGTTGTTGCTTGCTTGTTTGTTTGTGATGTGTTGTTTGTTTGTGGTTGTTGTGTGTGTGTGAGAGAGAGTATCAACACAATTTCCATACCATTTATTTACCAACAACTTTGTCATAACGTAACAGTGAGCCAGGGACTCTCTCTCTCTCTCATGATAAAAAACTGATCGACTTGTACCTGTGGTTCTTGTTTGTGTTTTAATTGTTAATTTAATACAACTTTTTATCTTATTTCTAATTTCTACTGTTGTTCCAGCCACATGTTGTATTGTTAATAATAATAATAATAATAATAATAATAATAATAATAATAATAATAATAATAATAATTATAATAATACGGTAATAATAATAATAAAAATAATGATGATAATAATAATAATTGAGACGATAATTATTAAAATATGGAGGCAGGAGGAGGAAGAGGGAAGGAATGATGATAGTTGAGAAGATGACAATAGTAGTGATAATGCTGGTTGTGGTAGTGATGGTAATATACACGTAACAATAATGGTTGCCCTTCGTGTACGAGGATGGCCGGCTCTAGAGCAACCTAGGCGTGAATTTGTTTAAGGTGTTAGAATCTGTCGCCAACACCACAACCACACCCTAAGTTAACGAGTTGTATGTCCCAGTTTCAATGAATAGTCCGAGAAGACCGGACAACTCGGCAACTGCACTGGCTAACCATTATTCCAGAATAAGATCCGCAAATCGATTAACATCCAGGTTCCCATTTACTGGTAAATAGAAAGCCAAATGACGTAAAAAAAATGCTCATAGTTTCACTCTGTCCGGGAATCGAACAGGGTCCACTCGCTTGCAAGGCGAGTATGCTGACTATTACACCACAGGTTGCCAAAATCACGTTTAGTAAAAAAAATTTTTTTTTTTTTTTCGTGCTGGTCAAGCCCCGACCAGAGGTTAGCTAGACCCCCGGACAACTCTTTCGGAGCTTGACCAGCACGTGGTATTGGTAATATTATCTCGACTTGATTATATGTTACAAATTCACTTGTGAGTTTTTCAATGTTTTGTTTTGTATAATATTTACTTATTCTAAGCTAAATGTTAACAAATAAATGACTTAAATAATACGAAAACAAACAAATAAAAGCGGAACTCCACCTAATATATGCTGTATGTTACACTAAATAGGGATAATTGGCCATTAGTGATAACTTCTATGTATTTGTCTTTTCTAGAAGCCTTTGACTGGCCATAAACGATCCTGTAGATCATAAATATACATATAAATGAATACCTTCATGCATAATGTAACCTGACCAGACCTAACCTAACTTAACCTAATCTAGCCTAACCTAACCTAACGTAACCTAACGTAATCTAGCCATCTTCTTGTTCTTGTTCTTGTTCTTCTTGTTCTTGTTCTTGTTCTTGTTCTCCTCCTCCTCCTCCTCCTCCTCCTCCTCCTCCTCCTCCTCTGCTTTATATCATCATCAACTAAATTAAAATTCAAACGCCTTAACCTTACACACTGTGACCCTGGGTTGGAGAGGGGGGATGGGGGAGGGCGGGGGAAGACTCACCTAAATCACCCAGCAGGCGCTTTGTGACACCCAACAAGTGACCTTTGGGTGGGGGCAGTTTTCTCGCCAGATCTAGACCAGTGGGCAGTGTTAACCCCCAAAGGTCCCCGAGGCAGGAGTGACCTTTGGGAAGTTTTGGGATTATAAATAGAGTTGTAGGAGGTGGTGGTGGAGGTGGTAGGTTAGTGAAGTCCTTGGTGGTGGTGGTTTGTTGAAGAGGGTCTGTTTTTTTTATTGTTTTTATGTTTGTTTGATTGTTTTTATGTATGTTTGTTTGTTTTATTGTTTGTTTGTATGTTTTATTGTTTGTTTGTTTTGTTTTATTCTTCGTTTGACCGTTTTATTGTTTGTTTGATTGTTTGTTTGTTTTATTGTTTGTTGGTATGTTTGTTTGTTTTATTGTTTTTGTTTGTTTTATTGTTTGTTTTTAGAATGATGTTTTTTGTGGTGCCATTATTGTTTGTGTTGTGTTGTTGCTTGCTTGTTTGTTTGTGATGTGTTGTATGTTTGTGGTTGGTGTGTGTGTGAGAGAGAGAGAGAGAGAGAGAGAGAGAGAGAGAGAGAGAGAGAGAGTATCAACACAATTTCCATACCATATATTTACCAACAACTTTGTCATAACGTAACAGTGAGCCAGGGACTCTCTCTCTCTCTCTCTCTCTCTCTCATGATAAAAAACTGATCGACTTGTACCTGTGGTTCTTGTTTGTGTTTTAATTGTTAATTTAATACAACTTTTTATCTTATTTCTAATTTCTACTGTTGTTCCAGCCACATGTTGTATTGTTAATAATAATAATAATAATAATAATAATAATAATAATAATAATAATAATAATAATAATAATAATAATACGGTAATTATAATAATAAAAATAATGATGATAATAATAATAATTGAGACGATAATTATTAAAATATGGAGGCAGGAAGAGGAAGAGGGAAGGAATGATGATAGTTGAGAAGATGACAATAGTAGTGATAATGCTGGTTGTGGTAGTGATGGTAATATTATACACGTAACAATAATGGTTGCCCTTCGTGTACGAGGATGGCCGGCTCTAGAGCAACCTAGGCGTGAATTTGTTTAAGGTGTTAGAATCTGTCGCCAACACCACAACCACACCCTAAGTTAACGAGTTGTATGACCCAGTTTCAATGAATAGTCCGAGAAGACCGGACAACTCGGCAACTGCACTGGCTAACCATTATTCCAGAATAAGATCCGCAAATCGATTAACATCCAGGTTCCCATTTACTGGTAAATAGAAAGCCAAATGACGTAAAAAAAAAAATGCTCATAGTTTCACTCTGTCCGGGAATCGAACAGGGGTCCACTCGCTTGCAAGGCGAGTATGCTGACTATTTCACCACAGGTTGCCAAAATCACGTTTAGTAAATGTTACGAGTTGGGGATTTAGAATATAGTTATACGTCTACCCAGATCCCAACAGGTAACAAAAAAACAAAAACAAAGACAATCGGACTATAAAAGCGTAGACAAAGGATGCGAGTTTTTGTTGTGTATAATAAAGTACCATAAATCCCTAAACAAAATATTCAGCTTATAAATTACCCTTAACCAAACTTAACCTAAACATTAACAGTATATACATATTAATACAACATAAACAATTTTGAAGCAAGTGGACGTGGGGGAGGCAATACAAGATACAAGTACTTAAGTGAGGAGCTGAGATGGCTGACGAGTAAGGCTGAGTATTGTAGAAGACGGTAGGTAGTCACTGCACCGTAGGTTTAGAGGATAGATGATCCTGTGGTCACTTCCCAGAGCCAAGTGCTCTCTCCTCGAATTGGAGCTCACAAAGAAGACTAGGAGGAAGTGACGCAACAACCAGGATATGGAGAAGGGAAACCCCGGAGTGTTAACTAAGACGAGTCATACTCGTGTCTCGTCCCTAGATGGCGTTGCTCGTGGTGCTGGGTAGGTAGATCAAGACAATAGATGGCGTGGTTCGTAGTGCTGGGTGGAGGGGTTCGTAACACACCCCCCCTCCAAAGACCTCCGTAGCGCGGGCGCGAAGGAGGTGATCACCTGGTGCGTCTGGAGAGTAGCTGCTGCATTTCCACTGGAGCTCGGGATAAGGAGTCTGCAATCAGGTTGTCCACCCCCTTTATGTGCCGGACTTGTAGATTATAGGGCTGGGTGAGGAGAGCCCAGCGGAGGATTCGCTGGTTGGAGGTCTTGTTGGTTTGGATGAACGTGAGTGGGTTATGGTCGGTGAAGACTAGGGTTGTTTGTGGGCAAGACTGGAGGTAACATTCAAACTTCTTTATTGCCAACACCAGAGCCAGGGCCTCCTTCTCTATGGTCGAGTAGTTGGTCTGATGTTTTTTCAACTTGGCGGAGTAATATGCCACAGGGTGAAGAACATCAGTGGTTGGGTCGGGTTGTAGGAGCACAGCCCCCACTCCGACACCACTAGCGTCGATTTGCAGATGGAAGGGCGAGGTGTAGTCAGGGGGGTGGACTACAGGCTTGGAGGCAAGGAAGGCTTTGAGGCGGGGGAAAAACTGGTCGCACCTCTGGCTCCAGATGTAAGGGACCGCAGAACTGGTAAGGTCTGTGAGGGGTCCGGCCACGCTGGAGAAGTTATTGCAGAACCGACGGTAGTAGCCGCACATCCCCAGGAAGCGCATGAGTTCCTTCCTCGTCCTTGGAGTGGGGAAGGACAAGATGGCTCTAACGTTTGCGTCCTTGGGTCTCACCATACCATGCCCAACGATATGTCTCAGGTAAGTCACTGAAGCCCGGCCAAAAGCAGATTTAGCCAGGTTTATGGTGAATCCAGTCTCTTGCAGTCGTGCAAACAGTATCTCCAAACGCACCAGATGTTCGTCCCAGCTGTCCGACACCACCACCAGGTCATCCAGGTAGGCGAACGTCCCACCTAGGTCCTGAATAAGGTAGTTGATGGCCCTCTGGAATGTGGCCGGAGCATTAGAAAAGCCAAACGCCATAACCAAATATTGAAAAAGACCAAATGGAGTTATAAATGCCGAGATTATTTTTGCCCTATCCGTGAGTCCCACTTGATAATATCCTTTCAATAAGTCCACCGTACTGATAAATTTGGCACAGCCTATGCTGTCTATTATATCTTCAATCAAAGGTAAAGGGTAGGAGTCTGAGACAGTGACCTGGTTCACTTTACGATAATCGGTACAGAAACGAAAAGTGCCATCGGGTTTTGGAATGAGAAGGCAAGGTGAAGCCCAGGGGGAGGTACTAGGCTCAGCTAAGTTATGTTTTAACAAAAAATCTACCTCCTTTTTCATAATCTCTTTTTTTTGTGGATTTAGTCGATAGACTGATTGCCTAATGGGTTGTACATTATCTGAGATTAGCTTAATATCATGTTTAAGTATATTGCAAAACCCTCGGAGGTCTGACGTGACTTTAGGAAATGTTGATAATAACTTAGTGAGATCTTTTGCTTGAGATGGATTCAGAACAGAAAAATACTCATCCAAGTTGTTGAGTATGTGACTGTTAGCAGGGTTTTCTTTAGGTAGAGGGAAGTCTAAATTCTCCAATAGGTCCATGTCATCTGTCTCCGGCTCCGGCCCTGACAAAACCGTATGCAATACAGGTTGGCTTATAGCCTCTGGGATGTCTTCCTCTGACTGCCTGGAATGGTAAAGTTTCATGAGATTAATGTGAACAAGTTGTGAATCTTTTCTGCGATCAGGAGTATGGACTATATAGTTGAGGGGAGATAGTTTATTAGCATTGACTTGAAAGTTTTGATGGAACCGTTCCAAGCAACCTTGGGACGGTGGGTGGTAAGCCGAAGATGTACAATGGTCCACACTGAGGTCTTTCATCACCTGTTTGAACACAGATGGATCAGATTGTTGGGCTGTAATGAGCTCATCCTTACTAATGGTCTTATTGTACAGATTTTCTGTGGGTAGTAAGATATTGGAGGTGGTTTCACATGAAGAGGGCCCATTACGCACACACTGTGACCGGGTGACAGCACAAGATGGGAAAAGATGAGGAATAGTTTCTTTAAGGTCAGTGGTGGAGTTGACAGGTAAGGGAGAGTCGACTGTCTTTATGTTAGGAACCACTAGATCTCCTACCAAGTCATTACCCAATAATAAATGAATGCCGCTCACAGGCATTGGATCTTTCCTAATGGCTATTTGCACTTCCCCAGTAATCAAGGGACATTGGAGGTGCACTTTAGCTAAAGGATAGGAAGAATGGGATGAGAGATCTGAAATTAGAACACTCATTAGTAAATGCGGTAGATATATCAGGAATGACGTTAAACAGGAGGATAGATTGTGCTGCGCCCGTATCACGTAGTATACGAATAGGGAAAGAACGAGACCCCTCTATGATTGAAATTTTTCCCTCATAGGTGAATGAAGAGAAGAGATCCTGATGGGGCCTTTCCACATTGGTATTTGCTATTGGTTTGGATTTGGGATCCAGGGAACTACTTTTAGCAATTCGACACTTTGGGTGTTTACAAGTCTGGATCGTATGGCCTGGGTTTTTACAGTAAGAACAAGTAAGCTTGGTTGCATCGGGGGAGTAGGTGTGGGACCTTTCGACCTACCACTCACGTTCCCAAGGTTATCATCAGAGGAGGACCTAACATGTCGGGAAGTACCACGTTCTCTACTGCCCAGTGACTCCACCAACAAAGCGTACGCATCAGCCAGCTCAGCAGCACGCCCTAAATTAACCTCTCCACGCTCCTCCACATGCTTCAAGATGTGAAATGGTATCTTGCTCTTCCACTCCTCCAGGACTACCAAATTTAACAAATCCTGAAATGTGGAGGTCTCTGTAGCCTCTAACCACTTCTTAAAAACCTAAGCTTTTCTTGAGCAAACTCAACAAAGGTGTGGAAAATGGTTTGGTTAGTTTACGAAACTTCTGCCGGTATCCATCTGGCGTGATAGCATAAGAGGTGAGGATATTCTTTTTTACGTTATCATAGTCATCAGTCTGGTCTAAACAGTTATAAACTCTACGAGCCTTACCATATAATTTAGGAACTAACACTGACACCCACTGGTCCTTTGGCCACTCATTCTTCCCGGCTATTTTCTCAAAAGTCCTAAATGACCCGTCCATATCGGATTCATCAAACCCGGGAACAAGGGAAGAAGCAGTAGCAGGGTTAAAAGCAGCTAGTTTCTCTCTTAATGCCACTTCTTTTGATTTAAACTCCGATGTTAAGGTGACTTCTATCTCTCTTACCTGTAGTTCTTTCAGTCTAACCTCCTGCTCCAACTTGGCCCGTTCCATCATTTCCTCATGCTCCAACTTGGCCTGTTCTAACTTGGCCTGTTCCAACTTTTCTTCATGCTCCAACTTGGCCTGCTGCTCTAACTTGGCCTGTTCCAACTTGGCCTGTTCCAACTTTTCCTCGTGCTCCAACTTGTACTCCAACTTGGCCTGTTCCAACTTGGCCTGTTCCAACTTTTCCTCATGCTCCAACTTGTACTCCAACTTGGCCTGTTCCAACTTGGCCTGTTCCAACTTTTCCTCCTGCTCCAACTTGGCCTGTTCCAACTCGAGTTCTTTCATTTTGATTTGGAACTCGAACCTAGCTCGTTCTAGTTCTAAGGCGTCTATTCGTTGTGTTTCTTCTTGAGGGCTAGCCAGACCTGAGGCAACTTCTGAGTGAGGAGGGGTGGTGGATAGTGGTTGAAGTTTCTTGGACATGGGCGTTAATCTGTCAACAGCGGATTCTTTTAAAACTTCTTGTTGAACCAACACTTCAATCACATGATTTTTTAACATTTCCTTAGTCAGTTGCTGTGAAAATGGGATATTGTAATAGTTGGCTATTTCTTTCCATTCTTTCTTCAGGATATTAACACGTAATTTAGCTACGGAAGGATTTTCAATAAAATCCTGGAGATCAAAACCTGAGGTGGCCATTGTTAAGAAAAATAGGATAAATTAACTAATGGTCAAAAGATAAGATAAGTGGATAACCCTAGAAAATATCACGGCAGTGGATAACCAGAAAGTCCCGGAAACTAACCAAGTTATACCTAGGGAAATTACACTTATGATTATTGTTCTTCTGAGAAGATCCTTAGATAAGGATAAGAGACTTGAAAGAGGTAGGGCGTATTACGGTATTAATATAAAGATCCGGATTAACAACCCTGATATACTTGAAAGAGGAAGGGCGTATTACGGCATTAATATAAAGATCCGGATTAACAACCCTGATAAATGGTATGATTGACCCTGAATGAGATGAGAAGAACAATAATTGAGGCTTTATAATTATGGGGTCCTGATAGAGCGGGGCGTCCCAAGATATCACTTCACCGTAAACTAGTGACTATGGAACAGCCTACTCTGGAGTGAGGGTACGGCATTAAACAGATCCGGATTCTTCCCTACACTCGATAAGACTTACTACACGACTGCCACGTGTAATAACAGGTAAGCCTTATGACACTTGGAACCTAATATCCTACGTCTGTCACGCTTACTGTACGGTAATACCAATATATGCACACACATATGAAGGAACTTTTAAACCACCGTAAAGCAATTGTGAACAGAAGTGACTGGGAGAAATGATTAACAATGAGTAACAAGGGGGGAAGGAATATGGTACTTAAGGTCGAATCCTGTCACGGTCGCCATTCCTTATGGCACTTAATGTTGTGTCCTGTCACGGTCGCCATTTGTTACGAGTTGGGGATTTAGAATATAGTTATACGTCTACCCAGATCCCAACAGGTAACAAAAAAAACAACAAAGACAATCGGACTATAAAAGGGTAGACAAAGGATGCGAGTTTTTGTTGTGTATAATAAAGTACCATAAATCCCTAAACAAAATATTCAGCTTATAAATTACCCTTAACCAAACTTAACCTAAACATTAACAGTATATACATATTAATACAACATAAACAATTTTGAAGCAAGTGGACGTGGGGGAGGCGATACAAGTACTTAAGTGAGGAGCTGAGATGGCTGACGAGTAAGGCTGAGTATTGTAGAAGACGGTAGGTAGTCACTGCACCGTAGGTTTAGAGGATAGATGATCCTGTGGTCACTTCCCAGAGCCAAGTCCCTCTCCTCGAATTGGAGCTGACAAAGAAGACTTTGAGGAGGTGACGCAACAACCAGGATATGGAGAAGGAAACCCGGGAGTGGTAACTAAGACGAGTCATACTCGTGTCTCGTCCCTAGATGGCGTTGCTCGTGGTGCTGGGTAGGTAGATCAAGACAATAGATGGCGTGGTTCGAAGTGCTGGTGGAGGGGTTAAGTAACATAAAATTTTTTTTTTTTTTTTTTTGTGCTGGTCAAGCCCCGACCAGAGGTTAGCTAGACCCCCGGACAACTCTTTCGGAGCTTGACCAGCACGTGGTATTGGTAATATTATCTCGATTTGATTATATGTTACAAATTTACTTGTGAGTTTTTCAATGTTTTGTTTTGTATAATATTTACTTATTCTAAGCTAAATGTTAACAAATAAATGACTTAAATAATACGAAAACAAACAAATAAAAGCGGAACTCCACCTAATATATACTGTATGTTACACTAAATAGTAGGGTGTGTCAATTTAGGGGGTGAACTGGCTAAATTGAAAATCGAGTAATTTGGTAGCAATTTATTGTAGTCTTTAAGCATGCAAAACAATATTCTGGCATAAATTTTTTTTTATAATAAGTCCTACCTACATCAAATGGATTTTTAAATGTACATATTTGTGAATTTATAACATAACCAGCGTTTGCACACATGTTACTGTTTCAAGTTTCAAATTATTATATTTTATTATCCGTAGTCTATTTGAAAGTAACCAATGCCTTCATACTCTCTTTGCTTTGGTTTCTTGTCATCAGTAGTCTGCTTGCTATTTGTGCTTTGATGTAACCTTCTCGCCTCTCGTGGCTGTAAACATGGCCCGCTGCTTCTGTGACCATTTTCACACATCTCTCCACACTTTGAGTGTGGGAAGGCCACTTCGGCACCTGCATTGGAGTCTCTTTAAGGTTTCTCAATTCTTGGCTAGTTAGACTTGTTGTCAATGGTGGCTCTAAGACTTCCAAACTCAAGTCAACCAATTCTGACAATTTGGTGGCATTGACGTTTATTGGGGGAACTTTTCTTGAATGAAACGAACAGTCTCCCAACTGGTCGTCATCTATTAGCGTTCCTCTAATCTTTAGAATGACTTCTACAGCCTCGGTTCGGAGATTGGTACATTGACTGCAAAGCATTGCTTGCAAAACTGCTTCTGATCGAGCATACCAAGCGGACCTTCTTGCCACAGGTAACACGATGTCCCTCACTACCTTCCTCTGTGTTCTTACTAGCTGCAATTGAAACAAAAGGTGATTGGGCCCATCCACCCACATAGGATTAAGTTTCACACTAAACCACTGGGGAAGATAAACTCCAATAATAAATTCAACAATTAACCTCAAATTCTTCAGCACTTTGCCCTTCAATTCGTGTTTGGAAATCCAAATCCTGCAGAAATGAAGAGCTGTAGTTAACCAACGACTGTGACTGACAGGTCCAATCTCCAAGAGAGCCAATGACTGAGGCACTTCTCCTGATCTTATTGCTTGGGCAATACGATAAGCATAGGATTGATCTGTGCTGAGATCTTTGATGACTCCTTCAGACAACGCCGGAAGGGGAGGGCCAACTTCGACCTTTGGAAAGGTTGTATTTATTTCTAGTTGTGTTGCTTCATCCAGCATGATGCCAAGGGGACCTGACCACTTGTTGTTGCTCTTTGTAGGACCATCAAGTTCCTGGATGAGATGACGAAGAGGTAGCTCGCCTGTATGTAAATCACATACAATCCAAACAAGTCTTCTTCCTAGTTTTTTCTCTAAATGCGTCATTACACCCCCCTGCCATCCGGTGTTCACTGCAGTTGAATCTCCACCAACAGCCTGCAGTGAACTGCCAAATCCTCTCTCCTGAACCCAACATAAAATATGATCAGCAATGACCTCTGCATGTTTCTTCCCTTCTACTTCAGTTTCGGGAGCAAAGTGAAACAAAAACCGACCACCAGGCTCAGAACAGACAGAGTAGTGTTCTTCTTTGATGAGACCTGGAAACTTTCTGTTCACTCCCTCTACTTCTAGCAAAACTTTTGTGTCATCTATTCTTCCATCAAACAAAAGACAGGAGAGCCCTCCCTCGCTTAAATCTTTTTCATGCTGATCAGATATTTCCTTCATTATTTTTTTCTTGTGCTCTTCTAATTTTATTATGATCTATCACCAAAGATACATCCTCTCGGCTGATGAGGCCTGCATCTATCCAAGCGGCAGTTGCAATTTCTGCAGCCTCACGAAGTCCAGCATGGTGGCGAATACTAGCTAAAGCAATGTTTGAAATATTTCTTGTGTTGTATTTCATTTTCTTTGGTAAAGGTTCAAATGGCTCTTTGGAACTATCATCTGATGTTGCTTCCTGTTCATCAGAAGAACTATCAAAGAAGTGATAAACATCTTGACACAGCTCTTCCTCTCTTTGGATGGCTTCTTCACTCTTCATTTTCTTCTTTTGTTTCCTCTCTCGGATTTGTTCTCTCTTCTTGGCATTAGCAATCTGCTTCTTTGTTTCTGAATAATCTATTGAACCCATTTGCATACTTCCTTGGCCTTCTGCCTTTGTCCTCTGTGCCTTTATAAATTCAAGCTCTAAAACAGGGATCTTCTTTTCACGAGGACAACCACAATCAATGTGGGAATTATTTTCTCTCTTACCTGAGTGAGAACAGTTGGATTCAGAACATAATTGTATGGAGCACTTGCAGGTCAAAATGTCAAACAGAGTATCAAGTGTGTGCAGAAATTCATTTTCCTGGCCAAGTTTCCTTTACCAAGTGATGTTTCAACTGCTTTGTGCCATAATTTCGTTAGTTTTAGCTCAATAGTTCGACACTGATTAATCACAGGTGGTTTGAATAGTGCATTAGCTTTTGTCCATTGATGCAGAAGAGGGACTATCATGTCATTTATGAGTTCTTTATCTGTATAGTTCCTTCTGTCCTTTGCATTTTTTTCTCGAAGGAGTAACCTAATCTTAGCATGTCTCTCACTGTTGGAAGTTCTGATACAGGAAGCTCCTTCCCTTTACCAACTAGCAGGCTCAAGTGGGTTGACAACTGACTTCTTGTCTTCAATTTTGACATCTTCACACTATCTGACAAATTGAAAAATATTTCAATGTTTCATAATTCAATTGTTGTTTCAAAAAATATCAATTTGTTTATCAAAAATGCTGTAACAGAAATAACATAATAATTTCTTAGAACATAATGTTTTATACAATGATATAAGTAACTGCGACAATCAATATGCCCTACTTACAATAATTAAAATGTAGAATTCGTCTGGTAGAGTGGGTGCAAGTGCAATGAGAGCAAACCACCGCCTATGATATCTAGAAGGAGAGTGAGCCGGGCGCCTTATCCTCACGCTTGGTACAAGTCAAAACAATAATTAAACTGTCCCACACGGAGAGCCTGTTCATGTTCATGTTCTGACATGCATATTGTACACAAGCTATAGAACCATAAAATACTCCATAATCCATATGCTTACATGAGATTAGTTAATATCAAGTGAATAATTCTAATCAAGTCTCATTAATTTGTTGAAATACTGATATTTGAAACTTTAAGGTATAATTGATGTAGGTGAGAGGTTATTTCAATTCATTTTTGTTTGCTAATCTCAAGTTTAGACATAAAGAGGCACAATATTTTGACTACCAAATTTGATTTTTAACATGTTGACAAAATTGACACACCCTACTAAATAGGGATAATTGGCCATTAGTGATAACCTGTATGTATTTGTCTTTTCTAGAAGCCTTTGACTGGCCATAAACGATCCTGTAGATCATAAATATACATATAAATGAATACCTTCATGCATAATGTAACCTGACCAGACCTAACCTAACTTAACCTAATCTAGCCTAACCTAACCTAACCTAACGTAATCTAGCCTTCTTCTTGTTCTTGTTCTTGTTCTTCTTGTTCTTGTTCTTGTTCTCCTCCTCCTCCTCCTCCTCCTCCTCCTCTGCTTTATATCATCATCAACTAAATTAAAATTCAAACGCCTTAACCTTACACACTGTGACCCTGGGTTGGAGGGGGGGGGGTGGGGGGGGGGGGGAAGACTC
>NW_024747066.1:0-6956 GCF_018991925.1 Homarus americanus
CTAGAAGTTACGTATTGCTCTTTTGTAAATGTGGAATAAACACATGAGACTTATTACCATACATGTACTTTCATTCATACTTTCATATGATGTTAATGTGATAAGAACAAAACACTTTACTCTACCTACAGGTGTACGGTATGTCAGATATTTGATGGTTAGGGGAGAAATAGACTTTGTGAAATACTATAGATGTATTACAGGTATTGGTGTTGGCGATAAAACATGGGATGTTTTTACAAGGTAAATATTGTTGAATTTTTATATAGAAATATCTAATCTGGAAGTTATTGAATACAGTACGGTACATAAATTTTTCTAATTTAATAATTTATTAGTTAAGTCTATGTAACACTTGGAAATTCAAAGGATAGAATTTTTTTTATAAATTTTTATATTATACTTATTATTATACAGTACAGTACTACTACTGCTATTATGATTATTATTATTAGTATTATTGTTGTTGTTATCATTATTATCTATTTCACTCAAATCTTTCATTAAGTGAGCTTTACTTAAGAATTTGCTAATTGCTCATGTTATGAACTCCATTGGTACATTAACTATTATCCCATGCTATATCACTTATCTTACCTGATAATAGCAGTTCCCTGACCTGTGTTCTGTAGGGAGAAAATTTACAAGTCAACAACACTGGCACTGGTTACAATTAATAGATTATTTATACGTTTCAGATGCTATATTATCATTAAATGTTTAAGTTTAATTGAATTTTTGGAAAACTTCAAAAAAAACTTTTGTGAAACAAATGAAAATACAGATTTTGTTGGTATTTTAGATGGCCATACTATGTTCATGCAAACTTGTGTATGTACTGAACATATGTATCAATTATATTGTACAGTATATTCTTTATGTTTAGTAATTTGAATAGCTCTAAATTTTTAATTGTGATTACAAGTTTTAAAAAATACAGGTAATTTAGAGTACGTATAGTAATTATTAAAGAATGAGCACGCAGACATTGAAACAAACACAATGCACACACACACACACACACACAGTTAATCCTCATAAGTTCACAAACTATTGGAACCAACAGGGTGGCAACCCCAACAACTTTACAAGGTAGAGTGTTAAGTGACTGAAGGAGTACAGCACAACTATTCTTGCAGCTATTAACCCAAAATAATAGGTATATACAGCACTTTCTGGTAGGTAGCCAAAGACCAGACACATCAATTATCATGTACATAAAGCACTAAATGATAAGAAAAGGGTAACACTGACCCTACAAACCCACAATAAATATTAGAGTGTTCCAAAAGCAGATATGACAATGAGGATAAAAAAAAAATTGCCCAGTACAGGTACTGTACTCACCTTCCTGAGAACTGATGCATACAACATACAGGACTTGGGTGGGAAGGGAGTTTATCAATGATTGCTAACTTAACATTTAAAACTAGGTAATTCTCTTCTTTTTTTTTTTTTTTTTGGTGGGGTAGCATCAGTGGAGGAAGAGAGTTAATGTATACAAGCCATACTGCTGAAATATAAATTCAAATGCATAAAAACAATGATCGCATGTAGTGACACTACACTTGCAGCCACATACACTCAGGAATGACATGCATTTTGGCTGAAAACACAAATGGATTTGTAACTAAAGCAATGGGAACTGAGCTATTTTGTGAAATGGTGAATGGCGAACTTCAGAGGTTTTACTATATACAGTACACACACATGCACACACACAGTTTATAGACACACACACACACACACACACACAAACTGTAACTCAACATTTAAGATGTTCATGGCTCAGATGATAGTTACTGGTAAATGCCAATTGTGAGTCTACAAGCTACAGTACTGTGCAGGAAATATTTTTTTAAACTTTGAATAGTATAAGCAATCTATTTTTGTGGACACACCCTGTAAACGTTTCATCTGTCTCTGGCCTTCAACTGAGCATGATGTATCTGTGTTTTAAAGTGCCATTTTCTACTGTAATCTCTTGAGTCAAGTCATACATGATTGAAGTGGGCTAATAAACTAAACTGTTCAAATAATTTTTATTTCATTGTTTCCTTTCCTATATACACTGTATGTTAAAGTTTATGATGAACATTTTCAAATGCAGTATGTTCAAATCTTCACGTGTGTGTGTGTGTGTGTGTGTGTATGTGTTTTTCTCTATAGGGATAATTGCCCAACTAAGCTTAATGCAGGGAAAAGTTTTTTATTGCTCTAAATTAATAGCAAATGTTTTTGTTTTTTTAAAAACTTTGTATCCTATCATATCATAACCAAGAGATATTTAAGGTTAAGTGAGATTAGAATAGGTCAGGGTAGGTCAGTAATGATGCTATTCATTTATCTATACTGTGCAGTGCAGTACAGCATTTATAAAACACATTCTGTGTGTGTATGTTCTTTATGCATTTTCACGGTTTTGACGATAGAGAAATCTGAGCCCTGTTTCACATTGACAAAACATCACTGTACTTTAATTATTCTATATTGTAGAACATTACAGTTGGTCCTCATATTACGCGGTCCCGCATTCCGCGTTTCACCGTTAACGCGGTGCCTTGCCAGAACCTAACATTTTCACATTCCGCGGTAGTGAACCCCATTACGCGGAGAGCGGCTGGCAAGCCGCGCCATTTTTGGATCCAAACCTCCCGCCATCCGCCATGTTGTGTAAGAGGCGCGAAAATGGTGCGCACAAGGTCGCCCAGTCATCAAAACATGACCAGTTCTTCACCCGCCACCCACTACAGCCGTCCCAAGTCAGTGATAGTGATAATTATAGTGAGGATATGGACTTATATGAACTTTGGGGGGTTTGACAAAGAGGCCCTGCAAGCCTCTGTGGTGGATAGTGATACAATTGATACAAGTGACACAGGTGAGGGCCAATAATCTGCCCTCTGCCTCGGAACCAACCGCCCATCCCCGTGTGCCCAGCCATCTTTTCTACTAATGTAAGTGTTAAAAAACCTAATATTATTGATATTTCTCTTAATTATTAATTGTGTGTGCATGCCATCATAAAGTTAAGATAATATTTTTACTACAACATAGTTGTGTGTCGTCAAAAAGTGGAGTTTGGGGATCGGCCCGGACTCCATTTCAATTAATCCCATATGTTATGTTATTCACTTTACGCGTTTCTCACTTTCCGCGGTACCCTCCGGGTTACATTAACCGCGTAATATGAGGACCAACTGTACTTTATTTACAGAATTTACATTATTAGTGATTGCAGGGTTGTGATGTAACTTAACCTAATCTATGGAATTAACGCTTTTGACTTATGAAATGAACAGGGTCCAGGAACATAATCCGTTCGTCACTCGGGGACTGCCCTGATAAGAGTGTGTGTGTGTGTGTGGGGGGGTCTCGATGCAATTCATTTCTGTATGGCAAAGTGTGACAGATTCCTAATACAGTAATATCAACTGTCAGGCCTGTCTCTAGGAGGAGGGGTATTTCGTCAGGGAGGGACGAGATATTGGAAATGGTTGGGGACCTATAGAGGAGGTCATAGGGCGAGTGAGGATGTAGTGAGAGTCGGGTTGACCACAAAGTTACAAATAGTGCGACCAGGCTCAGGGTTGCCAATGTACACCCATAGGTACCTGTACCCTAGATGCAGTCTCATGTACACAATCTATTGGGACCAAGACAGAGGTTGATGCTCATTGCAGTGGTGGTTGTCATCACTGGTTACTGCATTATAGTGGTGTGTGCCACTTCCCTGATGTCGCTTCTTTGGCAAGCCAATCAACATTGTCACAGGCAGTTACTCCTATACATGACAAGATGCAAATAAATATGACATGGATGACATCAGTTTGCTCTAGCCCGGCGACGGTGGCTAGGATGTGTTGGGCGGCAGGGGAGGAGGGAGGGGGTAATTTGAGCCTCGCCAGCAGAAAAGTGCTGTCAAACCATTGCTTCTCAGATGTGAGAGTGATGGCAGATTGGAGCTCTTTATTTGTGCACATTGTAATGAAAATGAAGGTAAGAACTGGGAGGCTTTATTCAACTTAATGCAACATCAGTATCCATAGATCTGTAATAAACAGAATAAACAGGAATTACAAATTAAAAATGACTAAGCTTCAATTAACAGAATTGGCTTAACACAAATGAACATAACATAACTTAACATAAACAATATAAGAGAACTTCAAACAATATAATCAAGAGCACATAACCAACTAAGCATAACACATCATTCATCCCTGCCTTTAAAACAACCCATCAGCATACAATTACAGTGTATAATCGCCCGGATAGGACGGCATATGTCTGGAATGCAACGAGTGATGGGGAGGGGGCTGAAATGGCGATGCATCTGGCTGCCGATTTCCCTCGTGGTCCACCATTTCCAGCTGCTCGTCCCTCTCAGCTACCAGGTGTTCATTGAGACATTCATCTAAACTTTGTATAGGAACACGTTCACTGCTGGCATTGTCTTGAAGTGTCTCTGTGCCTGACTCAACACCTTTGGGTGCGAGATGGTGCAGAGACACTGGTTTCCCCTCCACCTGGAAATCTGACACTCGCATATTGCTGATTAACATCAAGTAATTCCACCTCGTCCACCAACGGATCATAATTACTGTAACATACTTGGAGCTTGAGGTACACAGTCTTTTGAGTCAATAACCAGGTAGGTATTGCCCTACCACTGGTCGATCTCCATTGGTAGCCAAACATCCGTTCGTGCGGAGTGGTATTAGTGGCAGTTGACAGCAGCGATCGAATGCAGTGGAGAGCATCCATGAGGACATCTTCCCAATGAGTAGTAAGTAGATTTCTGGATTTCAGTGCAAGTGTCACCGTTCTCCAGACCTGTGGGGCCTGGGTGCAGTAGTTTTTGCGCTATTTAGAACTCTGGGAGATGCAACATTAAATAAATACACTGCCCATCACATTTTCAGTATCATCGCATTCTGAAGAAGGTAACGCAGAATAATATCCAACAGGAAAACATAAGTTTAGGTGTTGTGCTGACTGACTGCTCTCTTCTCCTATTGGCTGTAATTTTGTGGGTTAAAAGAATAGTCCACCAATCATAGTTCAGTAAGGGACTGCTGAAAGTATGTAATATATTTGAAACAACGAACAAGCATGCCATATGGTCCCTTGGGACCCTTGCGAGGGTCCTTTGAGGGGGAGCTCCGCCCCAAGAAGGGTCCGTTGGGGCGCCGCCGTCCCTGGGAGGGTCCTTAGGGACGCTCCTGCACCTGGTAGGGGCACTGCAAGAGTCCCTTGGGGCGCCGCCCCACCTGAGTGGGCTCCTAGGAACGCCACCTTCTCTGGGATGGTTTCTTGGGGCGCCGCCATCCCTGGGAGATTCCATGGGGGCGTCGAACCCCTGGGAAGGGTCCCTGTTGAGCGCCACCATCCCTGAAAAGGTCCCTAGATGTGCCGCTGCCCCTGGAAGGGTTTCTGGGGGCACTGCCTTCTCTAGAAACGTCCATATGGGCGCTGCCACCCCTGGGAGAGTCCCTGAAGAACCCGCCGCCTCTGAAAAGGTCCCTGGGGATGCCAACATCCCTGGGAGGACCTCTAGGGGTGCCGTCGTCCCTCAGAGAACCCCTGGGGGTACTGCCACCCTTGAGAGGGTCCCTAGGGGCGTTAATGACTCTGTGAGGGTCCCAGAGCCACTGCCATCCCTTTGAAAGACTCTGGGAGCACCAGACATATAGGGCTCCTGGGTGCAGTAGTTTTTGCGAAATTTTGAACTCTGGGAGATGCAACGTTAAATCTATACAACGCTCATCACAATTCCAGTATCATCTCATTCTGAAGAAGGTAACGGTAAATAATATCCAACAGGAAAACATAAGTTGAGGTGTTGTGCTGACTGACTGCTCTCTTCTCCTATTGGCTGTAATTTTGTGGGTTAAGAAAATAGTCCACCAATCATGGTTCAGTAAAGGACTTCTGGAGGTATGTAATATATATGAAACATCGAACAACCATGCCATAGGTTCCCTTGGGACCCTTGGTAGGGTCCCAGGGGGAGCTTCGCTCCAAGGAGGGTCCCAGGAGGCGCCACCGTCCATGGGAGGGTGCTTGGGGGCGCTGCAGAGGTACTGCGGGAGTCCCTGAAAGAGCCGCTGACGCTGGGAGTGTCCATGCGGGCGGCACAGCTTATGGGAGGGTCCCTGGGGGCACCGCCACCCCTGAGATGTTTCCTGAGGGCGCCTTTACCCTTGTAATGGTCCCTGGGGTGCCGCCATCCATAAGAGGGCCTCTGGGAGAACCAGACCTGTAGGGCCCTTGAGTGCAGTAGTTTTTGCGCTATTTAGAACTCTGGGAGATGCAACGTTAAATAAATACACTGCCTTTCACTTTTCCAGGATCATCGCAGTCTGAAGAAGGTAGCAGAGAATAATATCCAACAGGAAAACATAAGTTGAGGTGTTGTGTTGACTGACTGCTTTCTTCTCCTATTGGCTGTAATTTTGTGAGTTAAAAGAATAGTCCACCAATCAGAGTTCAGTAAGGGACTGCTGGATGTATGTAATATATATGAAACAATAAACAAGCATGCCATAAGGTCTCTTAACATAAGAAAATAAGGAGTCTGCAATAAGCCAGTTAGCCTGTGCATGGGAGCTCCTGTCGAGAGTTACTACCACTCTGTATCATCCATGAATCTATCTAGCTTTCTTTTAAAACTTTCCAGCATTTCAGCACTTACTACAAAGTTGCTAAGCTTGTTCCATTCGTGTCACCACCCTATTTGTGAACCAGTTCCTTCCTATCTCCCTCCTAAACCTAAACTTATCCAACTTAAATCCGTTGCTACGAGTCCTATTCTGCTCGGATATTATAAGAACTTTATCTATATCGCCTTTATTGATTCTTTTCACCCATTTAAATACTTCTATCATATCTCCCTGCACTCTTCGTGCAACCAGTCAGCACAACACCCCAACTTATGCTTTGCTGTTGGATAT
>NW_024747067.1:0-22409 GCF_018991925.1 Homarus americanus
GTTATACTGGACCAGAGGACTTTGTTATACTCGTCCAGGGGGCTTTGTTATATTACGATCAGGGGACTTTGTTATTCTCGACCAGGGGACTCGACCAGAGGCCTTTCTTATACTCGGTCTGGGTGACTTTGTTATAATCGATCAGGGGACTTTGTTATGCTCGATCTTGGGACTTTGTTATACTGGGCCTGGAGACTTTGTTATACTCGATCAGGGGATATGTTATACTCGATCAGGGGACTTTTTTATACTTGACCAGAGGACTTTGTTATACTCGATCAGGGGATATATTATACTCGATCAGTGGACTTTGTTATACTCGATTAGGGGCCTTTGTTTTACTCGATGAGGGGGCTTTGCTATACTCGATCAGGGAACTTTGTTATTCTCAACCAAAGGACTTTTTTTAAATTAATCAGGGGACTTTGTCATACTCTATCAGGGGAATTTTGTTATACTCGATCAGGGGATATGTTATACTCGATCAGGGGACTTTGTTATACTCAACCAGAGGACTTTGTTATACTCGATCAGGGGACTTTTTTATACTCAATCAGGGGACTTTGTTATACTCGATTAGGGGCCTTTGTTATGCTCGATGAGTGGGGCTTTGTTATACGCGACCAGGGGACTTTGTTTTACTCGACCAAGGAACTTTGTTATACTCAACCAGGGGACTTTTTTAAAATTAATCAAGGGACTTTGTCAAACTCGATCAGGGGAATTTTGTTTTACGCGATCAGGGGTTATATTATACTTGATCAGGGGACTTTGTAATACTCAACCAGAGGACTTTGTTATACTCGATCAGGAGACTTTGTTATACTCAATCATGGGACTTTGTTATACTGGATGAGGGGCTTTGGTTATCCTCGATCAGGGGACTTTGTTATACTCGACCAGGGAACTTTGTTATACTCGATCAGGGGACTTTCTTATACTCGAGCAGGGGGCTGTGTTATACTCGATCAGGGGACTTTGTTATACTCGATGAAGAGGCTTTGTTATACTCGATGTGGGGACTTTGCTATACTCGACCACGGGACATTGTTATACTCGATGTGGGGACTTTGTTATACTCGTCCAGGGGACTTTTTTATACTTGACCAATGGACTTTGTTATACTCGATGAGGGGCCTTTGTTATACTCGATCTGGGGATTTTGTTATACTCGATCAGGGGACTTTGTTATACTCCATCAAGGGACTTTTTTATACTCGACCAGGGGACTTTGTTATACTCGATCACGGGACTTTGTTATACTCGACCAGGGACTTTTTTATACTTGACCAATGGACTTTGCTATACTCGATGAGGAGGCTTTGTTATACTCGATCAGGGGACTTTGCTATAATCGACCAGGGGACTTTGTTATACTCGATCAGGGGACTTTGTTATACTCGACGAGGGGACTTTTTTATACTTGACCAATGGACTTTGTTATACTCGATGAGGGGCCTTTGTTATACTCGATCTGGGGACTTTGTTATACTCGATCAGGGGACTTTGTTATACTCCCTCAGGGGACTTTTTTATACTCGACCAGAGGACTTTGTTATTCTCGATCAGAGGACTTTGTTATACTGGACCAGGGGACTTTTTTATACTTGACCAATGGATTTTGTTATACTCAATGAGGGGCCTTTGTTATACTCGATCAGGGGACTTTGTTATACTCGACCAGGGGACTTTGTTATATGCGATCAGGGGACTTTTTTATACTCGATCATGGACTTTGTTATACTCGATCAGTGGACTTTCCTATATTTGACCAATGGACTTTGCTATACTCGATGAGGGGCTTTTGTTATACTCGATCAGGGGACTTTGTTATACTCGACCAGGGGACTTTGTTATACTCGATCAGGGGACTTACTTATACTCGAGCAGACGACTTTGGTATATTCGATCAGGGGACTTTGTTATACTTGATTAGGGGACTTTGTTATACTTGATCAGGGGACTTTCTTATACTCGAGCAGACGACTTTGTTATACTCGATCAGGGGACTTTGTTATACTTGATTAGGGGACTTTGTTATACTTGATCTAGGGACTTTGTTATACTGGGTCAGGAAACGTTGTTATACTCGATCAGGGGATATGTTATACTCGATCAGGGGAATTTGTTATACTGGAATAGGGGACTTTGTTATACTCGTCCAGGGGGCTTTGGTTATATTACGATCAGGGGACTTTGTTATTCTCGACCAGGGGACTTTGTTATACTCCACCAGAGGCCTTTCTTATACTCGGTTTGGGTGACTTTGTTATAATCGATCAGGGGACTTTGTTATGCTCGATCTGGGGACTTTGTTATACTGGGCCTGGAGACTTTGTTATACTCGATCAGGGGACTTTTTTATACTTGACCAGAGGACTTTGTTATACTCGATCACGGGATAAGTTATACTCGATCAGTGGACTTTGTTATACTCGATTAGGGGCCTTTGTTTTACTCGATGAGGGGGCTTTGTTATACTCAATCAGGGAGCATTGTTATACTCAACCAGGGGACTTTTTAAAATTAATCAGGGGACTTTGTCATACTCTATCAGGGGAATTTTGTTATACTCGATCAGGGTTTATGTTATACTCGATCAGGGGACTTTGTTATACTCAACCAGAGGACTTTGTTATGCTCGATCAGGGGACTTTTTTATACTCAATCAGGGGACTTTGTAATACTCGATTAGGGGCCTTTGTTATGCTCGATGAGTGGGGCTTTGTTATACGCGACCAGGGGACTTTGTTATACTCGATCAAGGAACTTTGTTATACTCAACCAGGGAACTTTTTTTAAATTAATCAAGGGACTTTGTCATACTCGATCAGGGGAATTTTGTTTTACGCGATCAGGGGTTATATTATACTTGATCAGGGGACTTTGTAATACTCAACAAGAGGACTTTGTTATACTCGATCAGGGGACTTTGTTATACTCAATCATGGGACTTTGTTATACTGGATGAGGGGCTTTGGTTATCCTCGATCAGGGGACTTTGTTATACTCGACCAGGGGACTTTGTTATACTCGATCAGGGGACTTTCTTATACTCGAGCAGGGGGCTGTGTTATACTCGATCAGGGGACTTTGTTATACTCGATGAGGAGGCTTTGTTATACTCGATGTGGGGACTTTGCTATACTCGACCACGGGACTTTGTTATACTCGATGTGGGGACTTTGTTATACTCGTCTAAGGGACTTTTTTATACTTGACCAATGGACTTTGATATACTGGATGAGGGGCCTTTGTTATACTCGATCTGGGGACTTTGTTATACTCGATCAGGGGACTTTGTTATACTCCATCAGGGGACTTTTTTATACTCGACCAGGTGACTTTGTTATACTCGATCAGGGGACTTTGTTATACTCAACCAGGGGACTTTTTTATACTTGACCAATGGACTTTGCTATACTCGATGAGGGGCCTTTGTTATACTCGATCTGGGGACTTTGTTATACTCGATCAAAGGACTTTGTTATATGCGATCAGGGGACTTTTTTATACTCGATCAGGGACTTTGTTATACTCGATCAGGGGACTTTGTTATACTCGACCAGGGGACTTTGTTATACTCGATCAGGGGACTTTCTTATACATGAGCAGACGACTTTGGTATATTCGATCAGGGGATATGTTATACTCGATCAGGGGACTTTGTTATACTTGATTAGGGGACTTTGTTATACTTGATCAGGGGACTTTGTAATACTCGATCAGAGGACTTCGTTATACTCGACCAGGGGCCTTTGTTATACTCGATTAGAAAACTTTGTTATACTCGACCAGGGGACTTTGTTTTACTCCACCAGGGACTTTGTTATACTCGATCAGGGGATATGTTATACTCGATTAGGGGACTTTGTTATGCTCGGTTCAGGGGTCTTTGTTATACTAGTCCATTAGGCTTTGTTATACTAGGATTAGGGGACTTTGTTATACTCGATCAGGGGACTTCGTCTTACTCGATGAGGGCCCTTTGTTATACTCGACCAGAGGACTTTGTTATAATCGATCAGGGGACTTTGTTATGCTCGATCTGGGGACTTTGTTATACTGCGCCAGGAGACGTTGTTATCCTCGATGAGGGGATATGTTATACTCGATCAGGGGACTTTGTTATACTGGACCAGGAGACTTTGTCTTACTCGATCAGGGGACTTTGTTATACTCGATCAGGGGACTTTGTTATACTCGTCCAGGGGGCTTTGTTATGCTCGATCTAGGGACTTTGTTATACTGGGTCAGGAAACGTTGTTATACTCGATCAGGGGATATGTTATACTCGATCAGGGGAATTTGTTATACTGGACCCAGAACGACTTCTGATACTCTCGTCTAGAGAACTGTTATATTACGATCGAGGGACTTGTTATACTCGATCAGAGGACTTTGTTATACTCGACCAGGGTACTCTTTTATACTTGATCTGGGGACTTTGTCATACTCGATCAGTGGACTTTCCTATATTTGACCAATGGACTTTGCTATACTCGATGAGGGGCCTTTGTTATACTCGATCAGGGGACTTTGTTATACTCGACCAGAGGACTTTGTTATACTCGATCAGGGGATATATTATACTCGATCAGGGTACTTTGTTATACTCGATCAGGGGACTTTGTTATACTTGATTAGGTGACTTTGTTATCCTCGATCAGGGGACTTTGTTATACTCAACCAAAGGGACATTTTTAAAATTAATCAGGGGACTTTGTCATACTCTGTCAGGGGAATTTTGTTATACTCGATCAGGGACTTTGTTATACTCAGCAGAGGACTTTGTTGCTCGATCGAGGACTTTTTATACTCAATCAGGGGACTTTGTTATACTCGATTTGGGGAGCGCTTTGTTATGCTCGATAGGGGGCTTTGTTATACGCGACCAGGGGACTTTGTTATACTCGATCAAGGAACTTTGTTATACTCAACCAGGGAACTTTTTTAAAATTAATCAAGGGACTTTGTCATACTCGATCACGGGAATTTTGTTTTACGCGATCAGGGGTTATATTATACTTGATCAGGGGACTTTGTAATACTCAACCAGAGGATTTTGTTATACTCGATCAGGGGACTTTGTTATACTCAATCATGGGACTTTGTTATACTCGATGAGGGGCTTTGGTTATCCTCGATCAGGGACTTTGTTATACTCGACCAGGGGACATTGTTATGCTCGATCAGGGGACTTTGTTATACTCGACCAGAGGACTTTTTTATACTCGATCAGGGGATATGTTATACTCGATGAGGAGATTTTGCTATACTTGTTTAAGGGACTTTGTTATACTCGATCAGGGGAATTTTGTTATACTCGATCAGAGAATTTTGTTATACTCGACCAGGGGCCTTTGTTATACTCGATAAGAAAACTTTGTTATACTCGACCAAGGGACTTTGTTATACTAGATCAAGGGACTTTTGGTATACTCGATCAGGGGACTTTGTTATACACGTCCAGGGGCCTTTGTTATACTCGATCAGGGGACTTTGTTATACAGGACCAGGGGACTTTTTCATACCCGATTAGGGAACTTTGTTATACGCGATCAGGGGACTTTTATTATACTCGATCAGAGGACTTTGTTATACTCGATAAGGGGACATCACCGATTGGGGCCCTTCCTTATACTCGACCAGGGGACTTTGATATAATCGATAAGGGGACTTTGTTATACTCGATATGGGGACTTTGTTATACTGGGCCAGGGGACTTTTTTATACTCGATCAGGGGACTTTGTTATACTCGACCAGGGGCCTTTGTTATACTCGATCACCGGACTTTGTTATACTCGATAAGGAGTCTTTGTAATACTCGATAAGGGGAATTTGTTATACTCGATAAGGGGACTTTGTTAGACCCGAACAGGGGACTTTGTTATACTCCACCAGGGACCTTTGTTATAGTCGATCACCGGATTTTGTTAGACTCAAACAGAGGACTAAGTTGTACTCGACCAGGGGACTTTGTTATAATCGATCAGGGGACGTGGTATACTCGATCAGGGACTTTTTTATACTCGATCAGGGGACTTTGTTATACTCGATTAGGGGACCTTTGTTATACTCGATGAGGGGCCTTTGTTATACTAGATCAGGGGACTTTGCTATACTTGACCAGGGGACTTTGTTATACTCAACAAGAGGACTTTGTTATACTCGATCAGAGGACTTTGTTATATGCGATCAGGGGACTTTTTTATAGTCGATCAGGGACTTTGTTATACTCGACCAGGGGACTTTGTTATAATCGATCAGGGGACTTTGTTATACTCGACCAGGGGACTTTGTTATACTCGATCAGGGGACTTTCTTATACTTGAGCAGACGACTTTGGTATATTCGATCAGGGGATATGTTATACTCGATCAGAGGACTTTGTTATACTTGATTAGGGGACTTTGTTATACTTGATCAGGGGACTTTGTAATACTCGATCAGAGGACTTCGTTATACTCGACCAGGGGCCTTTGTTATACTCGATTAGAAAACTTTGTTATACTCGACCAGGGGACTTTGTTTTACTCCACCAGGGACTTTGTTATATTCGATCAGGGGATATGTTATACTCGATTAGGGGACTTTGTTATGCTCGGTTCAGGGGTCTTTGTTATACTCGACCAGAGGACTTTGTTATAATCGATTAGGGGACTTTGTTATGCTCGATCTGGGGACTTTGTTATACTGCGCCAGGAGACGTTGTTATCCTCGATGAGGGGATATGTTATACTCGATCAGGGGACTTTGTTATACTGGACCAGGAGACTTTGTCTTACTCGATCAGGGGACTTTGTTATACTCGATCAGGGGACTTTTTTATACTCGTCCAGGGGGCTTTGTTATGCTCGATCTAGGGACTTTGTTATACTGGGTCAGGAAACGTTGTTATACTCGATCAGGGGTATGTTATACTCGATCAGGGGAATTTGTTATACTGGACCAAGTGACTTTGTTATACTCGTCCAGGGGGCTTTGTTATATTACGATCAGGGGACTTTGTTATTCTCGACCAGGGGACTTTGTTATACTCGACCAGAGGCCTTTCTTATACTCGGTCTGGGTGACTTTGTTATAATCGATCAGGGGACTTTGTTATGCTCGATCTGGGGACTTTGTTATACTGGGCCTGGAGACTTTGTTATAATCGATCAGGGGATATGTTATACTCGATCAGGGGACTTTTTTATACTTGACCAGAGGACTTTGTTATACTCGATCAGGGGATATGTTATACTCGATCAGTGGACCTTGTTATACTCGATTAGGGGCCTTTGTTTTACTCGATGAGGGGGCTTTGTTATACTCGATCAGGGAACTTTGTTATACTCAACCAGGGGACTTTTTTAAAATTAATCAGGGGACTTTGTCATACTCTATCAGGGGAATTTTGTTATACTCGATCAGGGGACTTTGTTATACTCAACCAGAGGACTTTGTTATACTCGATCAGGGCACTTTTTTATACTCAATCAGGGGACTTTGTTATACTCGATTAGGGGCCTTTGTTATGCTCGATGAGGGGGCATTGTTGTACGCGACCAGGGGACTTTGTTATACTCGATCAAGGAACTTTGTTATACTCAACCAGGGGACTTTTTTAAAATTAATCAAGGGACTTTGTCATACTCGATCAGGGGAATTTTGTTTTACGCGATCAGGGGTTATATTATACTTGATCAGGGGACTTTGTAATACTCAACCAGAGGATTTTGTTATACTCGATCAGGGGACTTTGTTATACTCAATCATGGGACTTTGTTATACTCGATGAGGGGCTTTGGTTATCCTCGATCAGGGGACTTTGTTATACTCGACCAGGGGACTTTGTTATACTCGATCAGGGGACTTTGTTATACTCGACCAGAGGACTTTTTTATACTCGATCAGGGGATATGTTATACTCGATGAGGGGATTTTGCTATACTTGATTAAGGGACTTTGTTATACTCGATCAGGGGAATTATGTTATACTCGATCAGAGGACTTTGTTATACTCGACCAGGGGCCTTTGTTATACTCGACCAGGGGCCTTTGTTATACTCGATAAGAAAACTTTGTTATACTCGACCAAGGGACTTTGTTATACTCGATCAAGGGACTTTTGTTATACTCGATCAGGGGACTTTGTTATACTCGTCCAGGGGCCTTTGTTATACTCGATCAGGGGACTTTGTTATACTGGACCAGGGGACTTTTTTATACCCGATCAGGGAACTTTGTTATACTGGATCAGGGGACTTTTGTTATACTCGATCAGGGGACTTTTTTATACTCGATAAGGGGACTTTGTCTTACTCGATTAGGGCCCTTTGCTATACTCGACCAGGGGACTTTGATATAATCGATAAGGGGACTTTGTTATACTCGATATGGGGACTTTGTTATACTGGGCCAGGGGACTTTTTTATACTCGATCAGGGGACTTTGTTATACTCGCCCAGGGGCCTTTGTTATACTCGATCACCGGACTTTGTTATACTCGATAAGGAGTCTTTGTAATACTCGATAAGGGGAATTTGTTAAACTCGATAAGGGGACTTTGTTAGACCCGAACAGGGGACTTTGTTATACTCGACCAGGGACCTTTGTTATAGTCGATCACCGGATTTTGTTAGACTCAAACAGAGGACTAAGTTATACTCGACCAGGGGACTTTGTTATAATCGATCAGGGGACGTGGTATACTCGATCAGGGACTTTTTTATACTCGATCAGGGGACTTTGTTATACTCGATTAGGGGACCTTTGTTATACTCGATCAGGGGCCTTTGTTATACTAGATCAGGGGACTTTCTTATACTCGGTTCAGGGGCCTTTGTTATACTCGTCCAGTGGGCTTTGTTATACTAGGATCAGGGGACTTTGTTATACTCGATTAATGGACTTTGTCTTACTCGATGAGGGCCCTTTGTTATACTCGACCAGGGGACTTTGTTATAATCGATCAGGGGACTTTGTTATGCTCGATCTGGGGACTTTGTTATACTGCGCCAGGAGACGTTGTTATACTCGATGAGGGGATATGTTATACTCGATCAGGGTCTTTGTTATATTGGACCAGGGGACTTTATTATACTTGATCAGGGACTTTGTTATACTCGATCAGGGGACTTTGTTATACTCGTCCAGGGGGCTTTGTTATACTCGATGAGGAGACTTTGTTATACTCGATCAAGGACTTTGTTATACTCCACAAGGGGACTTTTTTATACTTGACCAATGGACTTTGTAATACTCGATGAGGGGCCTTTGTTATACTCGATCTGGGGACTTTGTTATACTCGACCAGGGGCCTTTGTTATACTCGATCACCGGACTTTGTTATACTCGATAAGGGGTCTTTGTAATACTCGATAAGGGGAATTTGTTATACTCGATAAGGGGACTTTGTTAGACTCGATCAGGTGACTTTGTTATACTCTCTGAGGGGCCTTTCTAATACTCGATCAGGGGACTTTGTTATACTCGATTAGGCGGCTTTGTTATACTCGATCAGGGAACTTTGTTATTCTCGATGAGGGGCCTTTGTTGTACTCGATGAGGGGCCTGTGTTATACTAGATCAGGGGCTTTTCTTATACTCGCTGAGGGGCCTTTTTTGGACTCGATCAGGGGCCTTTGTTATACTCGATCAGGGGACTTTGTTATACTTGATCAGGGGACTTTCTTATACTCGAGCAGGGGGCTGTGTTATATTCGATCAGGGGACTTTGTTATACTCGATGAGGAGGGTTTGTTATACTCGATCAGGGGACTTTGCTATACTTGACCAGGGGACTTTGTTATACTCAACAAGAGGACTTTGTTATACTCGATCAGGGGACTTTGTTATACTCAATGAGGGGACTTTGTTATACTCGATTAGGGGCCTTTGTTATACTCGATGAGGGGCTTTGTTATACTCGACCAGGGGACTTTGTTATACTCGATCAGGTGACTTTCTTATACTCGATTAGAAAACTTTGTTATACTCGACCAGGGGACTTTGTTATACTCCACCAGGGACTTTGTTATACTCGACCAGGGGATATGTTATACTCGATGAGGGGAGTTTGTTATGCTCGGTTCAGGGGTTCTTGTTATAATCGTCCATTGGGCTTTGTTATACTAGGATCAGGGGTCTTTGTTATACTCGATCAGGGTACTTTGTCTTACTCGATGAGGGCCCCTTGTTATACTCGACCAGGGGACTTTGTTATAATCGATTAGGGGACTTTGTTATGCTCGATCTGGGGACTTTGTTATACTGCGCCTGAGACATTGTTATCCTCGATGAGGGGATATGTTATACTCGATCAGGGGACTTTGTTATACTGGACGAGGATACTTTGTTAATCTCGATCTGGGGACTATGTTATACTGGACCAGGGGACTTTGTTATACTCGTCCAGGGGGCTTTGTTATATTAGGATCAGGGGACTTTGTAATTCTCGACCAGGGGACTTTGTTATACTCGACCAGAGGCCTTTGTTATACTCGGTCTGGGTGACTTTGTTATAATCGATTAGGGAACTTTGTTATGCTCGATCTGTGGACTTTGTTATACTGGGCCTGGAGACTTTGTTATACTCGATCAGGGGATATGTTATACTCGATCCAGGACTTTGTTATATGCAGGACCGGGGACTTTGTTGTCTCCGATCAGGGGACTTTTGTTATACTCGATCAGGGGACTTTGTTATTCTCATTAGGGGTCTTTTTATACGATCAGGGGACTTTATTTATACTCGATGTAGGGGACACTATACTCGACCACAGGACTTTGTTATATACTCGATGTAGGGACTTGTATACTCGTCCAGGGACTTTTTATACCGATAATGGACTTTGTTATACTCGATGAGGGGCCTTTGTTATACTCGATCTGGGACTTTGTTGCTGCTAGTCAGGACTGTTATAACACTCCATCAGGGGACTTTTTATACTCGACCAGGGACTGTTATACTCGATCAGGGGACTTTGTTATACTCGACCAGGGACATTTTTATACTTGACCAATGGACTTTGCTATACTCGATGAGGAGGCTTTGTTATACTCGATCAGGGGACTTTGCTATACTCGACCAGGGGACTTTGTTATACTCGATTAGGGGACTTTGTTATACTCGACCAGGGGACTTTTTTTATACTTGACCAATGGACTTTGTTATACTCGATGAGGGGCCTTTGTTATACTCGCTCTGGGGACTTTGTTATACTCGATCAGGGGACTTTGTTATACTCCCTCAGGGGACTTATTTATACTCGACCAGAGGACTTTGTTATTCTCGATCAGAGGACTTTGTTATACTCGACCAGGGGAATATTTTTATACTTGACCAAGGGATTTTGTTATACTCAATGAGGGGCCTTTGTTATACTCGATCAGGGGACTTTGTTATACTAGACCAGGGGACTTTGTTATATGCGATCAGGAGACTTTTTTATACTCGATCAGGGACTTTGTTATACTCGATCAGTGGACTTTCCTATATTTGACCAATGGACTTTGCTATACTCGATGAGGGGCTTTTGTTATACTCGATCTGGGGACTTTGTTATACTCGACCAGGGGACTTTGTTATACTCGATCAGGGGACTTTCTTATACTCGAGCAGACGACTTTGGTATATTCGATCAGGGGATATGTTATACTCGATCAGGGGACTTTGTTATACTTGATTAGGGGACTTTGTTATACTTGATCAGGGGACTTTGTAATACTCGTTCAGAGGACTTCGTTATACTCGACCAGGGGCCTTTGTTATACTCGATTAGAAAACTTTGTTATACTCGACCAGGGGACTTTGTTTTACTCCACCAGGGACTTTATTATACTCGATCAGGGGATATGTTATACTCGATTAGGGGACTTTGTTATGCTCGGTTCAGGGGTCTTTGTTATACTCGTCCATTGGGCTTAGTTATACTAGGATCAGGGGACTTTGTTATACTCGATCAGGGGACTTTGTCTTACTCGATGAGGGCCCTTTGTTATACTCGACCAGAGGACTTTGTTATAATCGATCAGGGGACTTTGTTTATGCTCGATCTGGGGACTTTGTTATACTGCGCCAGGAGACGTTGTTATCCTCGATGAGGGGATATGTTATACTCGATCAGGGGACTTTGTTATACTGGACCAGGAGACTTTGTTATACTCGATCAGGGGACTTTGTTATACTCGATTAGGGGACTTTGTTATACTCGTCCAGGGGGCTTTGTTATGCTCGATCTAGGGACTTTGTTATACTGGGTCAGGAAACGTTGATATACTCGATCAGGGGATATGTTATACTCGATCAGGGGACTTTTTTATACTTGACCCGAGGACTTTGTTATACTCGATCAGGGGATATGTTATACTCGATCAGTGGACTTTGTTATACTCGATTAGGGGCCTTTGTTTTACTCGATGAGGGGGCTTTGTTATACTCGATTAGGGGCCCTTGTTATGCTCGATGAGGGGGCTTTGTAATACGCGACCAGGGGATTTTGTTATACTCGATGAAGGAACTTTGTTATACTCAACCAGGGGACTTTTTTAAAATTAATGAAGGGACTTTGTCATACTCGATCAGGGGAATTTTGTTATACTCGATCAGGGGATATGTTATACTCGATCAGGGGACTTTGTTATACTCATCCAGAGGACTTTGTTATACTCGATCAGGGGACTTTGTTATACTCAATCAGGGGACTTTGTTATACTCGATTAGGGGCCCTTGTTATGCTCGATGAGGGGGCTTTGTAATACGCGACCAGGGGACTTTGTTATACTCGATCAAGGAACTTTGTTATACTCAACCAGGGGACTTTTTTAAAATTAATCAAGGGACTTTGTCATACTCGATCAGGGGAATTTTGTTTTACGCGATCAGGGGTTATATTATACTTGATCAGGGGACTTTGTAATACTCAACCAGAGGACTTTGTTATACTCGATCAGGGGACTTTGTTATACTCAATCATGGGACTTTGTTATACTCGATGAGGGGCTTTGGTTATCCTCGATCAGGGGACTTTGTTATACTCGACCAGGGGACTTTGTTATACTCGATCAATGGACTTTGTTATACTCGTCTAGAGGACTTTTTTATACTCGATCAGGGGATATGTTATACTCGATGAGGGGATTTTGCTATACTTGATTAAGGGACTTTGTTATACTCGATCAGGGGAATTTTGTTATACTCGATTAGAGGACTTTGTTATACTCGACCAGGGGCCTTTGTTATACTCGATAAGAAAACTTTGTTATACTCGACCAAGGGACTTTGTTATACTCGATCGAGGACTTTTGGTATACTTTCGATCAAGGTTTTGTTATATACGTCAGGGGGCGCTGTTATATACTCGATCAGGACTTTGTTATACTGGATAGAACTTTATACCCGATTAGGAACTTTGTTATATATCTGATCAAGGGACTTTTTATTATACTCGATCAGGGGACTTTGTTATACTCGATAAGGGGACTTTGTTATACTCGGTTCAGGGTCTTTGTTATACTCGATAAGGGGACTTTTGTTATACTCGATAAGAATTTGTTACTACTCGATCAGGGGACTTTGTCTTACTCGATTAGGGCCCTTTGCTATACTCGACCAGGGGACTTTGATATAATCGATAAGGGGACTTTGTTATACTCGATATGGGGACTTAGTTATACTGGGCCAAGGGACTTTTTTATACTCGATCAGGGGACTTTGTTATACTCGATCAGGGGACTTTGTTATACTCGATCAGGGGACTTTGTTATACTCGACCAGGGGCCTTTGTTATACTCGATCACCGGACTTTGTTATACTCGATAAGGAGTCTTTGTAATACTCGATAAGGGGAATTTGTTATACACGATAAGGGGACTTTGTTAGACTCGAACAGTGGAATTTGTTATACTCGACCAGGGGCCTTTGTTATAGTCGATCACCGGATTTTGTTAGACTCAAACAGAGGACTAAGTCATACTCGACCAGGGGACTTTGTTATAATCAAATGAGGGGACTTTGGTATACTCCATCAGGGACTTTTTTATACTCGATCAGGGGACTTTGTTATACTTGATCAGGGGACTTTCTTATACTCGGTTCAGGGGTCTTTGTTATACTCGTCCAGTGGGCTTTGTTATACTAGGATCAGGGGACTTTGTTATACTCGATCAATGGACTTTGTCTTACTCGACGAGGGCCTTTTGTTATACTCGACCAGGGGACTTTGTTATAATCGATCAAGGGCTTTGTTATGCTCGATCTGGGGACTTTGTTATACTGCCCCAGGAGACGTTGCTATACTCGATGAGGGGATATGTTATACTCGATCAGGGTCTTTGTTATATTGGACCAGGGGACTTTGTTATACTCGATCAGGGACTTTGTTATACTCGATCAGGGAACTTTGTTATACTCGCCCAGGGGGCTTTGTTATGCTCGATCAGGGGACTTTGTTATACTCGATCAAGGACTTTGTTATACTCGACAAGGGGACTATTTTTAAACTTGACCAATGGACTTTGTTATACTCGATGAGGGGCCTTTGTTATACTCGATTTGGGGACTTTGTTATACTCGACCAGGGGACTTTTTTATACTTGACCAATGGACTTTGTTATACTCGACCAGGGGACTTTGTTATAATCGATCAGGGGACTTTGGTATACTCGATCAGGGACTTTTTTAAACTCGACCAGGGGCCTTTCTTATACTCGATCACCGGACTTTGTTATACTCGATAAGGGGTCTTTGTAATACTCGATAAGGGGAATTTGTTATACTCGATAAGGCGACTTTGTTAGACTCGAACATGGGACTTTGTTATACTCGACCAGGGGACTTTGTTATACTCGATTAGGCGGCTTTGCTATACTCGATCAGGGAACTTTGTTATACTCGATGAGGGGCCTTTGTTATACTCGATCAGGGGACTTTCTTATACTCGATCAGGGGACCTTTGTTATACTCGATCAGGGGACTTTGTTATACTCGACCAGGGGCCTTTCTTATACTCGATCACCGGCCTTTGTTATACTCGATAAGGGGTCTTTGTAATACTCGATAAGGGGAATTTGTTATACTCGATAAGGGGACTTTGTTCGACTCGAACAGGGTACTTTGTTATACTCGACCAGGGGACTTTGTAATACTCGATTAGGACACTTTGTTATACTCGATTAGGGAACTTTGTTATACTCGATGAGGGGCCTTTGTTATACTCGATCAGGGGCCTGTGTTATACTAGATCAGGGGACTTTGTTATACTCAATGAGGGGCCTTTTTTGGACTCGATCAGGGGCCTTTGTTATACTCGATCAGGGGACTTTGTTATACTTGATCAGGGGACTTTCTTTTACTCGAGCAGGGGGCTGTGTTATACTCGATCAGGGGACTTTGTTATACTCGATGAGGAGGGTTTGTTATACTCGATCAGGGGACTTTGCTATACTTGACCAGGGGACTACGTTATACTCAACAAGAGGACTTTGTTATACTCGATCAGGGGACTTTGTTATACTCAATCAGGGGACTTTGTTATACTCGATTAGGGGCCTTTGTTATACTCGATGAGGGGCTTTGTTATACTCGACTAGGGGACTTTGTTATACTCGATCAGGTGACTTTCTTATACTCGATTAGAAAACTTTGCTATACTCGACCAGGGGACTTTGTTATACTCGACCAGGGACTTTGTTATACTCGACCAGGAGATATGTTATACTCGATGAGGGGACTTTGTTATGCTCGGTACAGGGGTTTTTGTTATACTCGTCCATTGGGTTTTGTTATACTAGGATCAGGGGTCTTTGTTATGCTCGATCAGGGTACTTTGTCTTACTCGATGAGGGCCCCTTGTTATACTCGACCAGGGGACTTTGTTATAATCGATCAGGGGACTTTGTTATGCTCGATCTGGGGACTTTGTTATACTGCGCCAGGAGACATTGTTATCCTCGATGAGGGGATATGTTATACTCGATCAGGGGACTTTGTTATACTGGACGAGGATACTTTGTTATACTCGATCTGGGGACTATGTTATCCTGGACCAGGGGACTTTGTTATACTCGTCCAGGGGGCTTTGTTATATTAGGATCAGAGGACTTTGTAATTCTCGACCAGGGGAATTTGTTATACTCGACCAGAGGCCTTTGTTATACTCGGTCTGGGTGACTTTGTTATAATCGATTAGGGGACTTTGTTATGCTCGATCTGTGGACTTTGTTATAATGGGCCTGGAGACTTTGTTATACTCGATCAGGGGATTTATTATACTCGATCAGGGGACTTTGTTATACAAGACCAGGGGACTTTGTTATACTCGATTAGGGGACTTTGTTATACTCGATCAGGGGACTTTGTTATTCTCGTCTAGGGGTCTTTTTTATACACGATCAGGGGACTTTGTTATACTCGATGAGGAGGCCTTGTTATACTCGATGTGAGGACTTTGCTATACTCGACCACGGGACTTTGTTATACTCGATGTGGGGACTTTGTTATACTCGTCCAGGGGACTTTTTTATACTTGACCAATGGACTTTGTTATATACTCGATGAGGCCTTTTGTTATACTCGATCTGGGGGACTTTGTTATACTCGATCAGGAGGCTTTGTTATACTCCATTAGGGGACTTTGCTATACTTGAAAAGGGGACTTTGTTATACTCGATTAGGGGAATTTGTTATACTCGACCAGTGAACTTTTTTATACTTGACCAATGGACTTTGTTATACTCGATGAGGGGCCTTTGTTATACTCGACCAGGGGACTTTGCTATAGTCGACCAGGGGACTTTGTTATACTCGATTAGGGGACTTTGTTATACTCGACCAGGGACTTTTTATACTTGACCAATGGACTTTTGTTATACTCGATGAGGGGCCTTTGTTATACTCGCTCTGGGGACTTTGTTATACTCGATCAGGGGACTTTGTTATACTCCCTCAGGGGACTTATTTATACTCGACCAGAGGACTTTGTTATACTCGACCAGGGGAATATTTTTATACTTGACCAAGGGATTTTGTTATAGTCAATGAGGGGCCTTTGTTATACTCGATCAGGGGACTTTGTTATACTAGACCAGGGGACTTTGTTATATGCGATCAGGGGACTTTTTTATACTCGATCAGGGACTTTGTTATACTCGATCAGTGGACTTTCCTATATTTGACCAATGGACTTTGCTATACTCGATGAGGGGCTTTTGTTATACTCGATCAGGGAACTTTGTTATACTCGACCAGGGGACTTTGTTATACTCGATCAGGGGACTTTCTTATACTCGAGCAGACGACTTTGGTATATTCGATCAAGGGATATGTTATACTCGATCAGGGGACTTTGTTATACTTGATTAGGGGACTCTGTTATACTTGATCAGGAGACTTTGTAATACTCGATCAGAGGACTTCTTTATACTCGACCAGGGGCCTTTCTTATACTCGATTAGAAAACTTTGTTATACTCGACCAGGGGACTTTGTTTTACTCCACCAGGGACTTTGTTATACTCGATCAGGGGATATGTTATGCTCGATTAGGGGACTTTGTTATGCTCGGTTCAGGGGTCTTTGTTATACTCGTCCATTGGGCTTAGTTATACTAGGATCAGGGGACTTTGTATATACTCGATAAGGGGACTTTGTCTTTACTCCGATGAGGCCTTTGTTTATACTCGACCAGAGGACTTTTGATTATAATCGATCAGGGACTTTGTTATGCTCGATCAGTGGACTTTTGTTACTCGATGATTAGCCTTTCTTGCTGCTCGATCTGGGGACTTTGTTATACTCGATGGGGGTTTTGTTATGCTTCATCAGGGACTTTTTGTACTCGACCAGGGGACTTTGTTATACTCGTCAGGACTTTGTTATACTCGACCAGGGACTTTTTGCTCTTGATAATGGACTTTGCTATACCGATGAGGCTTTGTTATACTCGATCAGGGGGCTGTGCTATACTCGACCAGGGGACTTTGTTATACTCAATCAGGGGACTTTGTTATACTCGACCAGGGGACTTTTTTATACTTGACCAATGGACTTTGTTATACTCGATGAGGGGCCTTTGTTATACTCGATCTGGGGACTTTGTTATTCTCAATCAGGGGACTTTGTTATACTCCCTCAGGGGACTTTTTTATACTCGACCAGAGGACTTTGTTATTCTCGATCAGAGGACTTTGTTATACTCGACCAGGGGACTTTTTTATACTTGACCAATGGATTTTGTTATAATCAATGAGGGGCCTTTGTTATACTCGATCAGGGGACTTTGTTATACTCGAACAGGGGACTTTGTTCTATGCGATCAGGGGACTTTTTTATACTCGATCAGGGACTTTGTTATACTCGATCAGTGGACTTTCCTATATTTGACCAATGGACTTTGCTATACTCGATGAGGGGCTTTTGTTATACTCGATCAGGGGACTTTGTTATTCTCGACCAGGGGACTTTGTTATACTCGATCAGGGGACTTTCTTATACTCGAGCAGACGACTTTGGTATATTCGATCAGGGGATATGTTATACTCAATCAGGGGACTTTGTTATACTTGATTAGGGGACTTTGTTATACTTGATCAGGGGACTTTGTAATACTCGATCAGAGGACTTCGTTATACTCGACCAGGGGCCTTTGTTATACTCGATTAGAAAACTTTGTTATACTCGTCCAGGGGACTTTGTTTTACTCCACCAGGGACTTTGTTATACTCGATCAGGGGATATGTTATACTCGATTAGGGGACTTTGTTATGCTCGGTTCAGGGGTCTTTGTTATACTAGTCCATTGGGCTTTGTTATACTAGGATCAGGGGACTTTGTTATACTCGATCAGGGGACTTCGTCTTACTCGATGAGGGCCCTTTGTTATACTCGACCAGAGGACTTTGTTATAATCGATCAGGGGACTTTGTTATGCTCGATCTGGGGACTTTGTTATACTCCGCCAGGAGACGTTGTCATCCTCGATGAGGGGATATGTTATACTCGATCAGGGGACTTTGTTATACTGGACCAGGAGACTCTGTTATACTCGATCAGGGGACTTTGTTATACTCGATCAGGGGACTTTGTTATACTCGTCCAGGGGGCTTTGTTATGCTCGATCTAGGGACTTTGTTATACTGGGTCAGGAAACGTTGTTATACTCGATCAGGGGATATGTTATACTCGATCAGGGGAATTTGTTATACTGGACCAGGGGACTTTGTTATACTCGTCCAGGGGGCTTTGTTATATTACGATCAGGGGACTTTGTTATTCTCGTCCAGGGGACTTTGTTATACTCGACCAGAGGCCTTTCTTATACTCGGTCTGGGTGACTTTGTTATAATCGATCAGGGGACTTTGTTATGCTCGATCTGGGGACTTTGTTATACTGGGTCAGGAAACGTTGTTATACTCGATCAGGGGATATGTTATACTCGATCAGGGGAATTTGTTATACTGGACCAGGGGACTTTGTTATACTCGTCCAGGGGGCTTTGTTATATTACGATCAGGGGACTTTGTGATTCTCGTCCAGGGGACTTTGTTATACTCGACCAGAGGCCTTTCTTATACTCGGTCTGGGTGACTTTGTTATAATCGATCAGGGGACTTTGTTATGCTCGATCTGGGGACTTTGTTATACTGGGCCTGGAGACTTTGTTATACTCGATCAGGGGATATGTTATACTCGATCAGGGGACTTTTTTATACTTGACCAGAGGACTTTGTTATACTCGATCAGGGGATATGTTATACTCGATCAGTGGACTTTGTTATACTCGATTAGGGGCCTTTGTTTTACTCGATGAGGGGGCTTTGTTATACTCGATCAGGGAACTTTGTTATACTCAACCAGGGGACTTTTTAAAATTAATCAGGTGACTTTGTCATACTCTATCAGGGGAATTTTGTTATACTCGATCAGGGGACTTTGTTATACTCAACCAGAGGACTTTGTTATACTCGATCAGGGGACTTTTTTATACTCAATCAGGGACTTTGTTATACTCGATTAGGGGCCTTTGTTATGCTCGATGAGGGGGCTTTGTTATACGCGACCAGGGGACTTTGTTATACTCGATCAAGGAACTTTGTTATACTCAACCAGGGGACTTTTTTAAAATTAATCAAGGGACTTTGTCATACTCGATCAGGGAATTTTGTTTTACGCGATCAGGGGTTATATTATACTTGATCAGGGGACTTTGTAATACTCAACCAGAGGACTTTGTTATACTCGATCAGGGGACTTTGTTATACTCAATCATGGGACTTTGTTATGCTCGATCTGGGGACTTTGTTATACCATGAGACGTTATTTATCCTCGATGAGGGATATGTTATATACGATCGAGGGACTTTGTTATACTGGACCAGGAGACTTTGTTATACTCGATCAGGGGACTTTGTTATACTCGATCAGGGGACTTTGTTATACTCGTCCAGGGGGCTTTGTTATGCTCGATCTAGGGACTTTGTTATACTGGGTCAGGAAACGTTGATATACTCGATCAGGGGATATGTTATACTCGATCAGGGGACTTTTTTATACTTGACCAGAGGACTTTGTTTTACTCGATCTGGGGATATGTTATACTCGATCAGTGGACTTTGCTATACTCGATTAGGGGCCTTTGTTTTACTCGATGAGGGGGCTTTGTTATACTCGATTAGGGGCCCTTGTTATGCTCGATGAGGGGGCTTTGTAATACGCGACCAGGGGACTTTGTTATACTCGATGAAGGAACTTTGTTATACTCAACCAGGGGACTTTTTTAAAATTAATCAAGGGACTTTGTCATACTCGATCAGGGGAATTTTGTTATACTCGATCAGGGGATATGTTATACTCGATCAGGGGACTTTGTTATACTCAACCAGAGGACTTTGTTATACTCGATCAGGGGACTTTTTTATACTCAATCAGGGGACTTTGTTATACTCGATTAGGGGCCCTTGTTATGCTCGATGAGGGGGCTTTGTAATACGCGACCAGGGGACTTTGTTATACTCGATCAAGGAACTTTGTTATACTCAACCAGGGGACTTTTTTAAAATTAATCAAGGGACTTTGTCATACTCGATCAGGGGAATTTTGTTTTACGCGATCAGGGGTTATATTATACTTGATCAGGGGACTTTGTAATACTCAACCAGAGGACTTTGTTATACTCGATCAGGGGACTTTGTTATACTCAATCATGGGACTTTGTTATACTCAATCATGGGACTTTGTTATACTCGATGAGGGGCTTTGGTTATCCTCGATCAGGGGACTTTGTTATACTCGACCAGGGGACTTTGTTATGCTCGATCAGGGGACTTTGTTATACTCGACCAGAGGACTTTTTTTTACTCGATCAGGGGATATGTTATACTCGATGAGGAGATTTTGCTATACTTGATTAAGGGACTTTGTTATACTCGATCAGGGGAATTTTGTTATACTCGATCAGAGAACTTTGTTATACTCGACCAGGGGCCTTTGTTATACTCGATAAGAAAACTTTGTTATACTCGACCAAGGGACTTTGTTATACTCTTTCAAGGGACTTTTGGTATACTCGATCAGGGGACTTTGTTATACACGTCCAGGGGCCTTTGTTATACTCGATCAGGGGACTTTGTTATACTGGACCAGGGGACTTTTTCATACCCGATTAGGGAACTTTGTTATACGCGATCAGGGGACTTTTGTTATACTCGAGCAGGGGACTTTGTTATACTCGATAAGGGGACTTTGTTATACTCGGTTCAGGGGTCTTTGTTATACTCGATAAGGGGACTTTGTTATACTCGATAAGAGGAATTTGTTATACTCGATCAGGGGACTTTGTCTTACTCGATTAGGGCCCTTTGCTATACTCGACCAGGGGACTTTGATATAATCGATAAGGGGACTTTGTTATACTCGATATGGGGACTTTGTTATACTGGGCCTGGGGAGTTTTTTATACTCGATCAGGGGACTTAGTTATACTCTATGAGGGGACCTTTGTTATACTCGATCAGGGGACTTTGTTATACTCGACCAGGGGCCTTTGTTATACTCGATCACCGGACTTTGTTATACTCGATAAGGAGTCTTTGTAATACTTGATAAGGGGAATTTGTTATACTCGATAAGGGGACTTTGTTAAACTCGAACACGGGACTTTGTTATACTCGACCAGGGGCCTTTGTTATAGTCGATCACCGGATTTTGTTAGACTCAAACAGAGGACTAAGTTGTACTCGACCAGGGTACTTTGTTATAATCGATCAGGGGACTTTGGTATACTCGATCAGGGACTTTTTTATACTCGATCAGGGGACTTTTTTATACTCGATTAGGGGACCTTTGTTATACTCGATCAGGGGCCTTTGTTATACTAGATCAGGGGACTTTCTTATACTCGGTTCAGGGGTCTTTGTTATACTCGTC
>NW_024747068.1:0-12500 GCF_018991925.1 Homarus americanus
CTGTAGTATGCTATTAAATCGACCCCCGATTGACTTTTACGGTCTCCCATTCGGGTGTGCAAGTTTCTGTAGTATGCTATTAAATCGACCCCCGATTGACTTTGACTGTCTCCCATTCGGGTGTGTAAGTTTCTGTAGTATGCTATTAAATCGACCCCCGATTGACTTTCACTGTCTCCCATTCGGGTGTGCAAGTTTCTGTAGTATGCTATCAAATCGACCCCCGATTGACTTTGACGGTCTCCCATTCGGGTGTGCAAGTTTCTGTAGTATGCTATTAAATCGACCCCCGATTGACTTTGACGGTCTCCCATTCGGGTGTGCAAGTTTCTGTGGTATGCTATCAAATCGATCCCCGATTGACTTTGACGGTCTCCCATTCGGGTGTGCAAGTTTCTGTAGTATGCTATCAAATCGACCCCCGATTGACTTTGACGGTGTCCCATTCGGGTGTGCAAGTTTCTGTAGTATGCTATTAAATCGATCCCCGATTGACTTTGACGGTCTCCCATTCGGGTGTGCAAGTTTCTGTGGTATGCTATCAAATCGATCCCCGATTGACTTTGACGGTCTCCCATTCGGGTGTGCAAGTTTCTGTAGTATGCTATTAAAACGACCCCCGATTGACGTTGACGGTCTCCCATTCGGGTGTGCAATTTTCTGTAGTATGCTATTAAATCGACCCCCGATTGACTCTGACGGTCTCCCATTCCGGGTATTTGCAAGTTTCTGTAGTATGCTATTAATCGGCCCGATTGGCTTTGTGGTCTCCATTCAGGTGTGCAAGTTTCTGTAGTATGCTCTTAAATCGACCCCCGATTGACTTTGGCGGTCTCCCATTCGGGTGTGCAAGTTTCTGTAGTATGCTATCAAATCGACCCCGATTGACTTTGACGGTCTCCCATTCGGGTGTGCAAGTTTCTGTAGTATGCTATTAAATCGACCCCCGATTGACTTTGACGGTCTCCCATTCGGGTGTGCAAGTTCTCTTGGTGCATTTGAAGTATGAGTTGAGTTTAATGAAGTTGATTTCGTCATAGGCACGGTGCTGTGCTGTGCTGTGCCATCGACAACACCAATAAGGAAGGGGCATCTATTTTTACTTAGGCTAGCATACCTAAGTTAAAGCAAACTCCCCTTGCCAATACAAGAAGGAAGAGGATTTCTATAGTCTAATAAACAATTCATCATGACCAAATACAGTATCTAACACAGGGGGTCCGGGGGCGCAGCCCCCGGTTAGCAACTAACCATTTGATTGCATTATCTCTGAGAATAGTTAGCAATTATCCATTTGATTGCATTATCCCAGGTTAAGGGGGGTTGTGTGTGGTTCCATATCACCAGATTTATTAAAAACTCTACGTCAGGCTAAACAGTTTAGGCTAGATAGTACGATACGATACGAAGTCATTAGTTAAGAGGTGAAAGAAGATTATTAGGAATTGAAGAAAAAGGTGGTGAAACTGAAATACAGTAGGAGTAGAAAGAATCTGGGCTCAACCAGATCGCTTCATCTTTCTTATTGGTGTTTTGTCTTTGTTCTGCTCCCTTGGGTCGTCAGACCTTTGTATTAATATTGGTTTATTTATATAATGCTGCTTATTATTATTATTTTTGTTATTGTTGGAGTTAGTGAGCCTGCCCAGGTCCTTGTGTAACTGGGAGGGTAGTCACATTTTTTTTTGGTGTTAGTTAAGTGTTAGTTGTGTTAGTCTAAAGGTACACTGTATGCCAGGTTCTTAGTGGAGCTGGTTGGTCACTCTCATCTTTATTCCTCTAGTAATGTTTTATAGAAATGTGTATATTGAGGCAGGAGGTGTTCAATTACTTCTTCCTGTCTATATTATTTTTCCAGTTTTGATATGTTTCTGTGTTAAGTTCAGTCACTTTTTTCCCAAATATTTACAGCTTTGTTGTATATTCACATTGATTGCTAAGAGGTTTGCTCTTGTGTAGCTGTTCATTATTGATGTGGTCTGTATATTTTATGTTATAAATCTGAGGCTAAAGTTTTGTACTGTTTGTAACCTTTAATGCACGTTTTACTAAGGGTGTCTTAATGATGGGTGGTAGTCTATAATTGATTTGACAAGGCAATATAAATCTTTTCTTTTGTTATTACGCTAAGGTTCTAAAGCGTTTTTATTTTGAGGTCTTATTCTTGCCTGTCGTTCTTTTTTGCCTTTTAAGTATGTTATATATCCTCTTTTGTTAGTTTTAATCCAAGCATCCTACCTTCAGTGTCGTATGGGTATAGTTCCTGGTCGACTATTACTGACTTGTTTTAATCTTGGCTATTGGTATTATCTTGAATTTGTTCTATTTGTCCTGGATTTTCATTTTCTCAAAATCATTTATGTTTTTATTTCCGCTCTTTTACCGTAGAGTGCCATAAATTGAGTTGATTTTCCTGGGTATGATAATTATTTGAGTAATATCATCAGCAAACATTACATATTCACTAAAGGGGAAGGTTGAGGTGTGTCTGAAGCATAAATTGTATATAGTGTTGGAGAAAGGCATCCTCCTTGAGGTACTCCACTCTCAAGATTAAACATAGTTCCTAAAAAGTTTCCAATTTAAATTTGTGCTCTCCTATCATCTAAATAGTTACACAATATTCTTAGCATGTATTCGTTAAGTCCCAGTTTTAATATTTTATATTTCAAGCCTAAATGCCCAACTTTATCAAAAGCCTTAGAAACATCCCTTAAAATTATATTGATCTGGTTACCCTTGCTTTTTTCTATTGCAATTATTTCCGTTATTATAGCTATTGCAGTTAGGGTATTTCTATTGGGCATAAATCCATGTTGTCTGTTGTTAGTTTTCCCATGTTGTGTTAAAAGGCTATAAGTCTTGAATTTAATATTTTTTCCAATAGTTTCCGGTAATTTCTAATAAAGATATTGGCCTGTAGTTTAATATTTCCTTATTGTCCTTACCCTCTTTAGGAATAAATATCATTTTAGCATATTTTAGTTTGTCTGGAAAGTAACCAGTTATTAAGCATGCGTTATAAATGTTTAATAGTGTATTTAAAATGTTTTCAGGTAGATTCATGATCATATTTCGTGTAATACCTGTGAGCCAGGGCTTTTTCCTTAAATTTCCTCAGACAGTGCATCATTTCTCCCATGGTTATTATTTGATTATTAGGTAATAAGTTATAGTCTATATATTGCCTTGGGGTGATTCTATGTATTTGTCTTCCCATTTCTTCTTCTATCCTTTCTTCGTGTTCACTATCAAAATCTTCATTTTCCTCATCTGATATTTTAAAAACTTTTACCCATTCCCTTTTGAATGCTGACTCTTGTTCATTTTCCTCGTGCAATTTTGTTCCATTTTGGTCTTTAATGTATGGTGTTTTTTGCTTGTTGTGCCCCTCATCTTGTTTATGGAAGTCCAAAATGTTTTTGTGTCTTTAGTCATGTCAGCCGCCATTATAATATCATTCCATTTTTTATTGTTTGCTTCCTTACATGCGTCTTAATTTTATCTGTAGTGCTATTGTGTCGTATATAGTGTTACGAACCCTCCACCCAGCACTACGAAGCACGCCATCTATTGTCCTGATCTACCTACCCAGCACACGAGCAACGCCATCTAGGGACGAGACACGAGTATGACTCGTCTTAGTTACCACTCCGAGGTTTCCTTCTCCCTATCCTGGTTGTTGCGTCACCTCCAATTCGAGGAGAGAGCACTTGGCTCTGGGAAGTGACCACAGGATCATCTATCCTCTAAACCTACGTACGTGCAGTGACTACTACCGTCTTCTACAATACTCAGCCTTACGTCAGCCATCTCAGCTCCTCACTTAAGTACTAGTATCTCTTGTATTAATTTCCCACGTCCACTTGCTTCGAGATTGTTTTATGTTTATTAATATGTATATACTGTTAATGTTTAGGTTAAGTTTGGTTAAGGGTAATTTATAAGCTGAATATTTTTAAGGGATTTATGGTACTCTATTATATACAACGAAAACTCGCATCCTTTGTCTACCCTTTTATAGTCCGATTGTCTTTGTTTTTATTGTTGTTACCTGTTGGGATCTGGGTAGACGTATAACTATATTCTAAATCCCCACGACCTTCCGTTACTCAGTGTTAATTATTCCTCCCAGTCACTTCTGTTCACAATTGCTTTACGGTGGTTTAAAGTTTCCTTCATATGTGTTTGCATATATTGGTATTATCGTACAGTAAGAGTGACAGACGTAGGATATTAGGTTCCAAGTGTCATAAGGCTTACCTGTTATTACACGTGGCAGTTGTGTAGTAAGTCTTATCGAGTGTAGGGAAGAATCCGGATCTGTTTAATGCCGTACCCTCACTCCAGAGTAGGCTGTTCCATAGTCACTAGTTTACGGTGAAGTGATATCTTGGGACGCCCCGCTCTACCAGGACCCCATAATTATAAAGCCTCAATTATTGTTCTTCTCATTATCTCATTCAGGGTCAATCATACCATTTATCAGGGTTGTTAATCCGGATCTTTATATTAATGCCGTAATACGCCCTACCTCTTTCAAGTCTCTTATCCTTATCTAAGGATCTTCTCAGAAGAACAATAATCATAAGTGTAATTTCCTAGGTATAACTTGGTTAGTTTTCGGGACTTTCTGGTTATCCACTGCCGTGATATTTTCTAGGGTTATCCACTTATCTTATCTTTGGACCATTAGTTAATTTATCCTATTTTTCTTAACAATGGCCACCTCAGGTTTTGATCTCCAGGATTTTATTGAAAATCCTTCGTAGCTAAATTACGTGTTAATATCCTGAAGAAAGAATGGAAAGAAATAGCCAACTATTATAATATCCCATTTTCACAGCAACTGACTAAGGAAATGTTAAAAATCATGTGATTGAAGTGCTGGTTCAACATGAAGTTTTAAAAGAATCCGCTGTTGACAGATTAACGCCCATGTCCAAGAAACTTCAACCACTATCCACCACCCTCCTCACTCAGAAGTTGCTTCAGGTCTGGCTAGCCCTCAACAAGAAACACAACGAATAGACGCCTTAGAACTGAACGAGCTAGGTTCGAGTTCCAAATCAAAATGAAAGAACTCGAGTTGGAGCAGGAGTCGGAACAGGCCAAGTTGGAGCACAAGTTGGAGCATGAGGAAGGTCGGAACAGGCCAAGTTGGAGCATGAGGAAATGATGGAACGGGCCAAGTTGGAGCAGGAGGTTAGACTGAAAGAACTACAGGTAAGAGAGATAGAAGTCACCTTAACATCGGAGTTTAGATCAAAGGAAGTGGCATTAAGAGAGAAACTAGCTGCTTTTAACCCTACTGCTTCTTCCCTTGTTCCCGGTTTGATGAATCCGATATGGACGGGTCATTTAGGACTTTTGAGAAAATAGCCGGGAAGAATGAGTGGCCAAAGGACCAGTGGGTGTCAGTGTTAGTTCCTAAATTATATGGTAAGGCTCGTAGAGTTTATAACTGTTTAGACCAGACTGATGACTATGATAACGTAAAAAGAATATCCTCACCTCTTATGCTATCACGCCAGATGGATACCGGCAGAAGTTTCGTAAACTAACCAAACCATTTTCCCACACCTTTGTTGAGTTTGCTCAAGAAAAGCTTAGGTTTTTAAGAAGTGGTTAGAGGCTACAGAGACCTCCACATTTCAGGATTTGTTAAATTTGGTAGTCCTGGAGGAGTGGAAGAGCAAGATACCATTTCACATCTTGAAGCATGTGGAGGAGCGTGGAGAGGTTAATTTAGGGCGTGCTGCTGAGCTGGCTGATGCGTACGCTTTGTTGGTGGAGTCACTGGGCAGTAGAGAACGTGGTACTTCCCGACATGTTAGGTCCTCCTCTGATGATAACCTTGGGAACGTGAGTGGTAGGTCGAAAGGTCCCACACCTACTCCCCCGATGCAACCAACTTGTTCTTACTGTAAAAACCCAGGCCATACGATCCAGAATTGTAAACACCCAAAGTGTCGAATTGCTAAAAGTAGTTCCCTGGATCCCAAGTCCAAACCAATAGCAAATACCAATGTGGAAAGGCCCCATCAGGATCTCTTCTCTTCATTCACCTATGAGGGAAAAATTTCAATCATAGAGGGTCTCGTTCTTTCCCTATTCGTATACTACGTGATACGGGCAGCACAATCTATCCTCCTGTTTAACGTCATTCCCGATATATCTACCGCATTTACTAATGAGAGTGTTCTAATTTCAGATCTCTCATCCCATTCTTCCTATCCTTTAGCTAAAGTGCACCTCCAATGTCCCTTGATTACTGGGGAAGTGCAAATAGCCATAAGGAAAGACCCAATGCCTGTGTGCGGCATTCATTTATTATTGGTAATGACTTGGTAGGAGATCTAGTGGTTCCTAACATAAAGACAGTCGACTCTCCCTTACCTGTCAACTCCACCACTGACCTTAAAGAAACTATTCCTCATCTTTTCCCATCTTGTGCTGTCACCCGGTCACAGAGTGTGCGAAATGGGCCCTCTTCGTCTAAAACCACCTCTAATATTTTCCTACCCACAGAAGATCTGTACAATAAGACAATTAGTAAGGATGAGCTCGTTAAAGCCCAACAATCTGATCCATCTTTGACTAAACTTCATCATGCAGCAGTTGAGGGTAAAGATTTTAACACCCTTCCGTGTTTTTATTATCATGAAGGGGTTTTGATGAGGGCCTATAGGCCCCCTGAGCTTGCCCATCTAGACACGTGGTCTGAAATACATCAAGTGGTAATTCCCACCTCAGTCAGACCAGCATTAATTGCCCTTGCCCATGATGGTATTTCAGGACATTTGGGAATCCTGAAAACATATAAAAAGCTCCTCCAACACTATTATTGGCCTGGACTTAGGAAGGATGTGTCAAAATACCTAAAATCTTGTCATATTAAGCCCATCCCAGTATTTTCTACACCATTTGAAAAGATTGTTGTGGATTGTGTGGGCCCATTACCAAAGACTAAGAAGGGAAATCAATTCCTGCTCACAGTTATGGATACCAGTACACGTTATCCTGAGGCTTTTCCCCTTAAAAGCATCACTTCAAAAAACGTAATCAAACATCTTTTGCACCTTTTCACTTCAGTGGGCATTCCTAAAGAGATCCAATCCGATCAGGGCACCAATTTTACGAGCAATCTTTTCAAACAGGTGATGAAAGACCTCAGTGTGGACCATTGTACATCAATGCTCAAAAAATACTGTATAGAACACCAAAAGGAATGGGATGAAAGCATAGACTTGTTACTCTTTGCCATCAGGGAATGTCCCTAGGAGTCATTGGGTTTCTCCCCGTTCGAGTTACTATATGGGAGACAAATAAGGGGACCCCTTAAAATAGTAAAGGAGCAGTGGTTTGACACTCCATCTATTAAGCTCGCAACAGTTTCCCAATACATTGACACTTTTAAGGACAAATTAACTGAAGTCCGAACCATTGCTCAGTCAAACTTAAAAAGTCCAAGAAAAATGGTGAAGTCCCAAATCCCAAATTAGTTAAAAGATCATTTTCTCCAGGTGACAAAGTGTTACTTCTTTTTCTACCCATTCCAGGCTCTCCCCTTAAAAAGTGAAGATTGTCCCTTATATAGTTGCTAATAAACTATCTCCTCCAACTATATAGTCCATACTCCTGATCGCAGAAAAAGATCTCACAACTTTGTTCACATTAATCTCATGAAACTTTACTCATTCCAGGCAGTCAGAGGAAGACATCCCAGAGGCTATAAGTCAACCTGTATTGCATACGGTTTTGTTGTGGGCCGGAGCCGGAGACAGATGACATGGACCTATTGGAGAATTTAGACTTCCCTCTACCTAAAGAAAACCCTACTAACAGTCACATACTCAACAACTTGGATGAGTATTTTTCTGTTCTGAATCCATATCAAGCAAAAGATCTCACTAAGTTATTATCAACATTTCCTAAAGTCACATCAGACCTCCCAGGGTTTTGCAATATACTTAAACATGATATTAAGCTAATCTCGGATGATGTACAACCCATTAGGCAATCAGCCTATCGACTAAATCCACAAAAAAAAGAGATTATGAAAAAGGAGGTAGATTTTTTGTTAAAACATAACTTAGCTGAGCCTAGTACCTCCCCTGGGCTTCACCTTGCCTTCTCATTCCAAAACCCGATGGCACTTTTCGTTTCTGTACCGATTATCGTAAAGTGAACCAGGTCACTGTCTCAGACTCTACCCTTTACCTTTGATTGAAGATATAATAGACAGCATAGGCTGTGCCAAATTTATCAGTACGGTGGACTTATTGAAAGGATATTATCAAGTGGGACTCACGGATAGGGCCAAAATAATCTCGGCATTTATAACTCCATTTGGTCTTTTTCAATATTTGGTTATGGCGTTTGGCTTTTCTAATGCTCCGGCCACATTCCAGAGGGCCATCAACTTCCTAATTCAGGACCTAGGTGGGACGTTCGCCTACCTGGATGACCTGGTGGTGGTGTCGGACAGCTGGGACGAACATCTGGTGCGTTTGGAGATACTGTTTGCACGACTGCAAGAGACTGGATTCACCATAAACCTGGCTAAATCTGCTTTTGGCCGGGCCTCAGTGACTTACCTGGGACATATCGTTGGGCATGGTATGGTGAGACCCAAGGACGCAAACGTTAGAGCCATCTTGTCCTTCCCCACTCCAAGGACGAGGAAGGAACTCATGCGCTTCCTGGGGATGTGCGGCTACTACCGTCGGTTCTGCAGTAACTTCTCCAGCGTGGCCGGACCCCTCACAGACCTTACCAGTTCTGCGGTCCCTTACATCTGGAACCAGAGGTGCGACCAGTCTTTCCACCGCCTCAAAGCCTTCCTTGCCTCCAAGCCTGACTACACCTCGCCCTTCCATCTGCAAATCGACGCTAGTGGTGTCGGAGTGGGGGCTGTGCTCCTACAACCCGACCCAACCACTGATGTTCTTCACCCTGTGGCATATTACTCCGCCAAGTTGAAAAAACATCAGACCTACTCGACCATAGAGAAGGAGGCCTTGGCTCTGGTGTTGGCAAGAAGTTTGAATGTTACCTCCAGTCTTGCCCACAAACAACCCTAGTCTTCGCCGACCATAACCCACTCACGTTCATCCAAACCAACAAGACCTCCAACCAGCGAATCCTCCGCTGGGCTCTCCTCACCCAGCCCTATAATCTACAAGTCCGGCACATAAAGGGGGTGGACAACCTGATTGCGGACTCCTTATCCCGAGCTCCAGTGGAAATGCAGTAGCTACTCTCCAGACGCACCAGGTGATCACCTCCTTCGCGCCCGCGCTACGGAGGTCTTTGGAGGGGGGTGTGTTACGAACCCTCCACTCCAGCACTGTTTAGCACGCCATCTATTGTCCTGATCTACCTACCCAGCACCACGAGCAACGCTATCTAGGACGAGACACGAGTATGACTTCGTCTTAGCACACCTGAGGTTTCCCTTCTCCCTATCCTGGTTGTTGCGTCACTCCAATTCGAGGAGAGAGCACTTGGCTCTGGGAAGTGACCACAGGATCATCTATCCTAAACCTACGTACGTGCAGTACTGCCTACCGTCTTCTACAATACTCAGCTCCATTTCGTCAGCCATCTCAGCTCCTCACTCTTAAGTACTAGTATCTCTTTTGTATTAATTTCCCACGTCCACTCTTTGCTTCGAGATTGTTTTATGTTTATTAATATGTATATACTGTTAATGTTTAGGGTTAAGTTTGTTAAGGGTAATTTATAAGCTGAATATTTTGTTAAGGGATTTATGGTATCATTATATACAACGAAAACTCTCGCATCCTTTGTCTACCCTTTATAGTCCGATTGTCTTTGCTTTTTATTGTTGTTACCTGTTGGGATCTGGGTAGACGTATAATTCATATTCTAAATCCCCAACTCGTAACAATAGCCATCTGTTAGCTGTGTCTTTCCATATACCTGTTTATTTCATTGTAATAGGTCTGATTAATTTAACTTCTTCTGGTAGTCTGTTGTTGGGTAATGTTCTAAAGTGTGAAGTAGGAGTGTGTTTGGTTATAGATGTTTTATTGCTGAGTGCAGTCTGTCCATTTCTGAGTCTATATCTTCTGTTGTTTTTCCTTGTAGGTTAATCGAGTGGTGATTACTTAAGTCGTCTTTGAAGCTGTCCCAGTCTGTTTTACTCATTTTCAGTCTCTTTTTTATTGGTATCTGTATGGGGCTTGTTGACAGTGTTAGTATAATTGGCAGATGGTCACTGCCTGTATTATATGGTAATTGAAAAAGGCTTTGTTGTTGGTAAAAATTTTGTCTGGTGTCGATTGTGTATTGTGATTTCTCCAGGTTGGAAAGTTAGGACCCAGATGATTGATTTTCCCTAAATTTATTAATTGATTAAGGGCGTTTCCCACGACGTTATTATTTGTATTGTCAAAAATCCTATGTCTGGCGTTAAAGTCTCCTAAGATGTACATCGGATGACTATTGTTAGCCAATTTTAATAGGTCTTCTATAGGTAAGTAGTAGCAATAATTACGTCTCCTTGAGTTGTATTTATTTTTATTGCTAGAAATTCATCCTGGAAGTCATCAATTAGTTTAAATTTTAAGTTTCTTTTAACCGCTATCGCTACTCCGTCATTTTTCTCGCCCGATTTATTTCTTTGGTTTACATAATAGTTAAAGAGTTTTATGTTGTTGTTTTCTGTCTCACCGTGACTGTTTATTAGTATAATGTCAGGGTCAATTTCGCGATATATATTACTTAGGTTAATTCTCTCGGTCTTCCAGTTTCTTACGTTGTGTTGTATTATTCTTAAAGTTCTTACTGTTTGTCTATTGTCCATTATTTCTTATACTTGGATTGTGGCAGTTGGAGTGGAGACCTATCATCCTGTTTCCCGCTTCTGACTCTTCTATACTCTGACGGGTCTACTATTTTAAAGTCTTTGGCCGTAATCTTTAGTTTGTCCGTAGTAATTAGTGACCAGACATAATCTTCACTTAGGGATTTTTCTTGATATGTCCACTTGTATATCCCTCCTTCACAGTTTTTACTATTGTCCCTCCTGTTGGTCTCGATGTTGGGATTCCATGTTTTGTTGTAGTGATAACTTTTAATCCAATTTCTTCAGCAGATTCAGGTTGTATATTGTGATCAGTTTCCATCTTATCTTCTCTCCTCCTCACTCCTTTGTCTGTCCTTTTGTTATTTCTATCTTCTCTTTGTCACTTCTAGTCATTTGTCTGGGATCTCTATCAGTCGCTTGTGTTCTTTGTGTATCAGCTGTTGCTCCTTTCTCAAACCTTTGTTCGTCTTGATGTAGTCTTTTCTCTCAGTTCGCTTGCATATGTTGCCCGGAAATAGTTTTTCGATTGTGGATTCTCTGGAAATAATATCTCTGGTAGGTTATTCATTTAAACATTTTCTCATTCTCACAGGCGATCCAAGTAATGATATTGTGTAAATGTGCATGATCTACCTTAATCATTACCTATCATGTATTGGCTCACTTAGGGTTTACTTACCACTGTGGATTCTTGGCCTATGAGCCTCTGACCGTCAGCTTCTTTGCTATTTCTGACGATGTCGATCCTTCTTTGTCTTGTTCCTTTTTCCTTGTTTCTGTAATTTTATCATGTTTTTTATTGGGCATGCCATTGCTAACGTCCTATGTCCTATGTATACATTCCCGTTTCTCTTACAGTTGAGACAGCCAACATGTGTATTCTTACATTCAGTGTAGGTATGGTCGTCGCCTGCACAATCTGAGCAGTACTTTTTTTCTTTTTCCGGACAGTCTCTCGTTGTGTGTTCTTCATATTTGTAGCAGGAGAAGCAAGTTTGCAGACTGATGAATGTCTCCTTCTTTATTTGATGTGGTGTGACTGACATGTTGAATATTAGAAAGCCCTGTTGTAAAACTTTCTCAGCCATTGACACTTCTTCAAACATGAGTATAGTCCTTTATCTTAATGACTTCTTCAATCTTCATCCACCTATTTTGGCGTTCCAGTTCTTCTTTCAGGTCTTCCTCCCGATCTCTTGATCGACTTGACGAACAAAAACTGATCTTTTTGCTTTTTGTTCTGGTGGCATGACAACAATAAGGCCTTCATTGTAAAATATATCTCTTGCTTCTTTTGAAAGGATTTTATCTGAATCAAAGTCATCTTTACAGATTACTTTAAAACCTTCATTGCTGCTGAATATTCTAGTTAGTGGGACTTGCAGTTTGTTGTAAGTGATTTCTGCCACTTTTCCCCTTCCAATAGAGTGTCCCTTATCTCTCTATGTTTTATTCTAATGCTAGTTGTCATCTTCTTGATTACATCTAATCCTACCTATAACACATTCTGCCTGGGAGCAGGACCCCTGCCTCTTGACGGGCGGCGGCCTTGCACCCAGGTTACCTGTGACTATAGTAATATCTACACTGTTTGGTGACCCCGACAAGGGGTGCCCTGCACTATCACAGGTTCCTTTGCCGGATCGACCGTATCGCGAAGTCT
>NW_024747069.1:0-10642 GCF_018991925.1 Homarus americanus
GTCCGATGTGGCAGAGGAAACTTTGACTTGTAGGAAATTTTAACAAAAATATTACCAACTTTGAGGTTATTTTGTCTGAGAAAGTCCTTCGTTTTCTTAAATATTTTGAAAACAGTGAAAAGAAAATATCTTGACGCAATATTTTGTTGACGGTGGAATATAAGTGAAGACATCTGAGAGTTCTGGGAGTTACGAAAGAAAAAAATAAATGATATGAAATTTGTTGAAAAGGATGATTTGGGTGAGGAGTTAGGAGGGTGGGTAAGATTGTCGATGACATATTTCACAACACTGGAAGTGGGAAAAAGAAAAACAAAGATAAGGAAGAGGGAAAGCGAAGGAAAAATGAAAAAAAATGCAGTGAGAAAAAAGGTGTATACAATCGCCCCAAAAAAGTATCTTTACGGAGGGGTCAATGAATTTCAAAATGAACACGGCGACTCTTGTCTCGGTAGGGTTGTCAAAATCCTTCGTCCGTTGTGTCATATTGTCTCACAAAATCGTAAAGATACATATTGGAACGAGTGTAGATATAAACAATTATCTCAAGTCCGAGTAATATATAAAGGAGAGATAGATGTGAGGTATAAGTTGAATATATCCCTGAGTGGTATAGTATAGGAAGCTGTAGTGTGTACTGACGGAATAATTCTTTGGAACTTTCATAGGACCATTGAAGGAGATAAAGGATAAATCCATTAACCATAAAGGCCTCGCCGGACTGTTAATCGTGAGGTGGAGTTGTTTTTAGTCGACCTCACACAACCTATAATAAATGTCTCTTAGCCTCCCTTATTATATTTGTATTTTGTATGATACTTCCTCACGTGGGTTGAATTACTGTTTAACCCTTTAGTGTGTACTCAAAATGATGCACATGAAATGCGAGTTTACATGTGTGTTGTACAGCCTCTATAAGATGGAACATTTAAACATTACAAGTGAGTTATACCCTAAACATCTGCTCTGTGAGACCCGCCACAAGGGAGAATGTTTCCGGTAACATTCAACCTTCTGTCTTCTAAGATCTTTTTCTCCCGTTATCTTACTGTATATCTGCTGGCGGGGGACGACGTCTGGCGGAGAGGGGGGCACACACTGTTGGCCTCCAGTGTTGCCTTATAGTAATCGTCATCATCATCATGCTGTGATAGTGATAACAGCGTAAGAATATATTAATTACAAAAATGCTTCAGTAACAACTTTCCGGACTTAATATTACATTATATAAATTATATCTGTATTAAACTTGTAGATATAATAACATAGTAAATTTATAAACTACTTTTCTTTCTTTCCTGCTAAACTGTCCAATCTCTTCCTTTCTCTCTATTTATTGATTCTCAAATCTCCCTCGAACGTGCCAGGGTTTGAGATCAAAGAGAATTGGTCCTCCAAATTCCTCTTTCCACATCGTAAAAGAACTCTAAAAGGGAGGTTAAGAGGATGGAGTTCCTTCCCAACTGTCACGTCTTTATAGTAAGGATCCTTGGAAGACTCGGTGGGTGCGGAGATGAGAGGGGGGGATGACGCGAAGGGGAATGGAAGTAGTGGAAGGTTTGGATAAAGGGAATATAAAGTGTAAATAAAAATAAGAATATTTTATAAATTAGTCAGAATGGAAGAGATAAGAAAATCAGCTAAAGTTACAAAAAAATAGTATTTAGTAGATAAAAGGATAATAACGGCGACGAAGTATAAATTAGATGATGAATCACTTTAAGAAATCGTAAATTAATCGATTATATACTGTTACGAACCCCTCCACCCAGCACTACGAACCACGCCATCTATTGTCCTGATCTACCTACCCAGCACCACGAGCAACGCCATCTAGGGACGAGACACGAGTATGACGCGTCTTAGTTAACACTCCGGGGTTTCCCTTCTCCATATCCTGGTTGTTGGGTCACTTCCTCCAAGTCTTCCTTGTGAGCTCCAATTCGAGGAGAGGGCACTTGGCTCTGGGAAGTGACCACAGGATCATCTATCCTCTAAACCTGCGGCGCAGTGACTACCTACCGTCTTCTACAATACTCAGCCTTACTCGTCAGCCATCTCAGCTCCTCGCTTAAGTATTTGTATCTTGTATTGCCTCCCCCACGTCCACTTGCTTCAAGATTGTTTTATGTTTTATTAATATGTATATACTGTTAATGTTTAGGTTAAGTTTGGTTAAGGGTAATTTATAAGCTGAATATTTTGTTAAGGGATTTATGGTACTCTATTATACACAACGAAAACTCGCATCCTTTGTCTACCCTTTTATAGTCCGATTGTCTTTGTTTTTGTTTTTTTGTTACCTGTTGGGATCTGGGTAGACTGTTAACTATATTCTAAATCCCCAACTCGCAATAATACTGATGTATGGAGTAAGTTCATAGGCTGGGGAGTAATCATGACTTAATGGAGGTGAACAATGTTGTTTGGTGAGAGGAAGGTTGTAGTTGTTAGAGGACCCACAACCGACGACTATAACAACACCCAGTCGTAATAATCTTCCTGTTAAAATAAACCCAGTGTGACCTATAACGTATTTCACTACACACACGCACACACATACAAAGTTCAGTGACAACAACAAAAAGAATAAATTTGTATCTGTTATGTACTTCAAATACACGATGGTAAACGGCCAAACAATTTAAATATTGTAACTGGTATTGTCATCTTGAACTGGACATTCGCCAAGTAAATATTTGTATTAAAAAAAACTTGCAAAAGATGATCGTCAACCTGTTTTGACAACATAAGCTGAGGGATGAGAGGTGAGGTGGTAGCAACACCTTAGCCTCATACACTGGTGAATAACAGTGAATGATGTAAAACACAATGAGGGTAAGAAAGGTGTTAATAAGATAGTCAAAATAGAACATCCTTGAAGGTGTGTCCATGACTAGAGTCAAGGTGAAGCATGAGAGTGTATGCTGACGTTAGTGGTTCCAGACACGACACATAACAGCAGGAGGTCTGGCAGGTTCTCAGGTCGTTGTTCACCAGTTGTTATTATCTCGTAACTAATGGTGGTCGTTCGCAACCTAAAATAGTTGTAATTCGCGTGTTTTTGTGTCCGCCGCTACGTTTTTATCCGTGTGTGTGTTGTATAGGTGTCTGTACACAAGTGTGTGTGTGTGTGTGTGCATGATTGTGTGTATATATTTGTGTGTGTCATCACCCTGATCATCAGAAGCTCATGACAGACGCAGTGAGTGAAGCCCAAGGCCTAAATTACATGGAGATATATCACACGTTTAAGTACAGTAGCTAGAAGTGTTATATCATCTTAGTTATTGTTAATATTATAAACAATAAAACTTGGGAATACGTCTTATGATGTGCACTATAGCCTCGTTCTCCGCTGTCAGCGTCAAAAGTTACGAGGGTCATCTTCGAGTTGCTAGACGTGAAAATTCTTTGTGATAGTCTAAGAGGACGGTTTTCACTACCTTGAGGACGTGTTATTGCCGCCTCAGGAGACGTGGTCAAGATTTGTTGCCATACTTGGTCCTCGCTGCTTCACCTTCCTTTCATCGCTCACTCTGAGACGCCAAAAGACTCCTTGTCCCCAAATCTTCTTCCTTGTCGAGGGTAAGTGTCGTTTGATGGTTCACTAGTGCTTCTCTCCAGCTGAACTTAACACTTCAGCTTTTGTGAATATTGCTTCTCTGGCGTCGTTCACACACATGGCTGTTCTTGGTCGCTCGGTTGGTTGTCACCTCGTAAAATGTTTATGATTGTCTAAATTTAATTTTTCCTTCATTATATTTTCTATGTAGTTGATTCTATAATACTTTAATTAAAACACAGGAATTAAGAAGTGGTTAACGAATATACTGAACACACCAAGAAGTGTTAAAAAATGATAGATTAAATGCATATGTGTAGTCGTAGACAAAAGTTGGCTCCCCGGGAATGAGTCTCCGAACTGACTTACCCTGACTGTCATCTGGTGCGGGTGTGTTGTGTTATCTCATTTGGGGTCGACACTGCTTCAGTTTGGGAGGAAGTGAACTTTTGACCCCGGGTGTAAGTGTAGATAAAAACATATTAGCGAAGAGGTAACAGGACCGAAATCTATAAATCAAATTAACGAAAAAGAAACAATCTGTATCTTCAATAACGGGTGCCAGTGAGAAAGGTTAACGGGTATACTCCGCGACCCTTATTATCGATCAGGTACACAAGCCCACGACCGGTTCAACGACTCAGTGTCCAGCCAGTTAATCAGCTGGTCTGACACTTTTTCATTAACTCCGTTCATGTTGGCATCTAAGAGCCTTACTGTCATATCTGAGCCTCTGTCTCAAGTTCTGACTAAAGCCACTTAGTCCTGGATGTTTGAAGGAGTTTATACCTGTGATAACGATCCAGTGGCTGGTCGGTCAGTGAATTGGTTAAGAAGACAACAGTGTCAGGTGCTACTGCCTTTACTCCTCAGCCTTCCTCGCTAGACGGAGGAATGTTTACCATCTCTAATGAGGGAGCAGACCTGAGGCTACTAAGAGGGAAGAGTCCGGTAGAGTTCCATCTTAGTGTATCGCTTCGGAACAGATCAGAGACGCGCGTAATACTGTTCTTAATGATCATTACATGTTCTCTCTTGATCGTTATAGGACATATTGAAACCCCTAAGATGATCCGATAGTTGAGTTTGACGGTAATAGGTTGTTGACTGTCCAATATAGCACGACCTATTTGCCGTCACTGTAAGTTATCTCCTCATCCACAGTGGTTCTTTCCCCCAAGGCCCGCTATCCCAGGTAATGTAACCCGCAGGTAATATTAGGGACACATTCCCCCGTTTTGTGGTATTGTTCCTACTGAGTCACAACGAGATGTTTGTTGACGTCACTGCTCGTGTATTGTGGCACTATTTTTATTGTATTAGATTCTGGGATGTATCCGAGTTGTGTGGGGGGTCATTTATTCACACTATTTTAGTCTGGGGTTTATGGTCTTTTAGCGAAGATTGTACTTTAATGTGATTTGGTTCCAGTGATTCAGGAAGTTCCTGGTTAAGCTTTGGCTGACCATCCATGACTTTGGTGTTCTTTATCTGGTGCGGAAAGTTCCCACCTCCAGGTTTTCATCCCTGAGTTGTTGTGGCGGAGATTCTGGGTTTCATGCGTTTACTGTACGTGTTTTAATAGTGAGAGATTATCTTAGGAATTTGAGTCCAACATGTTTGGCCCATTGACCTTCACCTCCACCAGGGTGCGGGGAGTAGTGTCCTTCACAACATTCATACTTCGCTCCACACTGTCTCTCACTCTGGGCCAACTGCCGGGCACGTGGACATTATATAACTCTTGCCCGACCATATATCCGGGTTGCTGGGTTGTGTAATTCTTCCCAGTCTGATAAAATCTCATTCCAGTATGATGATGGGCTGGAGGAGCTAGAATCTATGATCAGTAGAACATTACACTCGTTTCTGAACCTTAAGCATTTTGTTGCAGCCGTAGCAGTGAAGGTAACTGTTTGTGGCGTCTCTGACTTATGAAATATGACGTGCAATATTAAACCATTGATATTTTACGCACTGGCTGATGGGGAAACAAAGCCCTCGAGGCCTGGAAAAGGGGAGGACTGGAGGGCAGAACGACGAGTAATTTAAACTGCTACAAAATCTCATATACCACCGAACAAACACACTCGTTCTTTACCACGAACAAAGGAAGGCAGGAGGCAAGTCAATTTTCTGCCAAGTCCTGGTCCTGACAGCTGATACACCCTACCCTCCCCGGCTCATTCTTGTTGGGGCAGATATTTAGCTTAAAGAGATTGAACTATTTATTGATCTAGAATGGAGAAACAAGAATTTCAGATATGGGTGGAAATTTTTTCCTCGAAATGAATTAAAGATACATTGTACTTTTTTTTTTTACGGGGAATATCCCACCCGGGCACAGGTCACCGACCCACAACGGGGTCTGGGGGTCGAAATAAATTGGAGTTGAAATAAATTAAAAATAGAAGAGAAAAAGACTATTAATCTACACGAAGATGCCGTAAAACCAGCTTTTGAGGTGAGACAGATTGCAAGAGTATGGAAACACAGAAAAAGGCAGAGCATTCCACAGTTTGGCTGTGTGAGGAAAGGAGTATGTACAATAACGGGTTATTCTAGTGTGACCGACTTCCACACACTCCTACCCCTTACTCCTACCCCTTACTCCCACCCCTTACTCCCACCCCTTACTCCCACCCCTTACTCCCACCCCTTACTCCCACCCCTTACTCCTACCCCTTACTCCCACTTACTCCCCACCCCTTACTTCACCCCTTACTCCACCCTCCCACCCCTACTCCTACCCCACTCCCACCCCTTACTCCCTACTCCCACCCCTTACTCCCCCCACCCCCCCCTTACCTCCCACCCCTTACTCCCACCCTTACTCCACCTTTACTCCCACCCCTTACTCCCACGCCTTGCTCCCACCCCTTCACTCCTACCCTTCACTTCTACCCCCACTGTTATCCCCCACTACGCTGGTAATTGAAGACATCATACATTTATTCACTTAGACACCACTAATTATTCAGGACCTAATGGCTATAATATCCGAGTCTTTAATCTTAACTCAACTTTATATATCAATTGTCAAAAACCTTCACCACAAGAAAGAAAACGACAGTCGGGTATGGCAGAAAATGTGATAAACGAACATGGAGTAAGACCTCAAGCTCCATATTGTAAACAAGATCACCCAACATTATCAAGAGACTGCCAGAGTTGTGTTCTCCAGAAATATGTAATGAAAGACATCATAAATATTCGTCATTGTTTATTTATTGCGAGGAAAAATATTGTTCGCAATATAATTCTAAAAACCTTCTGTAATTCATTCTCTTCATTGCACTAAAAGGTAAAGAAGTATATAAAGAAAATAGTTTATAAATTACTAAAGTAAAAATACGTATAAAAAAAGTAAAATTACATCTGTTGATGGAATAGAAAAGAATTATATCATAAGTTGGTAAAAGATTTCTTGCGTAGGTTTTAAAATACAATAACTGTTTTCTGCATTATACCGATGGTTCCAAGTCAGAAATTATCCTTAAGTCTTGGGCATCAGTATTTACAGTTTTTCTTAATGGGTGACTTAAGTTGCGGTCACACGATCCTTTTATGAGCAATTAATTTGGAGCAAGAAATTCGAGTAATTTCTTCCAAATGTGGTCACACGGGTGGTTCTTGGTCCAGTTACTACAGCAAGAAAAAAGAAGTTAACTCTGCCGTGCGAGTGGAAGGGAGACGGAACATCACAACAACAATACAGACGACGCAGCAGCTATCCTTAGGATTATTGTTATTGTAAAAAAGAAATGAGAGAAATCAAAGAAATATTATTGGGGACTCGTAAGTGGCTGGCGAGGAGGAGGAACGAAAGTGTTTAATATAGACTGGTTTGACTATTGTAGTTGGAGTAGGGAGTGGGGAGGGTTGTTAGTGTGTGGAGAATGACCGGCTGTACGCGCTTGTGCTTTGTAAACAAACACGCCAAAACACCACCCAAATAATAAACTCAATGTGTCGTAAAAAACTGTAAGTGCATTTTATACATATGTTATTAATCTATGTTATATATTGCCTAGGTAAATAATTGATAAATAAGTTTCGTGTCTTTAAATATAGTATTAACCGGGTTTTGACCCAATAATCTTGCTCGAAATCGTCAAGAAATTGACGATCACGATCGTCAATAAATATGCTTCAAAAATTTGCTCGAATTTCTGGAAAATTGCTCGAAATAACTTCGGCAAGAAATTACTAAGAAATGCGCCCGTGTGACCACTGCTTTAAGAATTGTATGTTATCCTCATGGCATTGGAAAAACACACGCACCATACACAGTCACACACACACAATCACATACACACCATACATACACTCACCATACAAACACACCATACATGCACACACCATACACATACACCATACACATACACCATACATACACAAACCATACACAACCATACTCACACAAACACACCATACACACACACACCATACATATAAGATATACACCATACATACACACACACCACATACACACACTATACACACACACACACACACACACACATTCATACATACACACACACACAATTATACATACACACACACACTATACATACACACACACAATATCATTCATACATACACACATACCATACATACACACATACACACACACACACACACACACACCATACATACACACATACCATACATACACACATACCTGGTATACACACATACCATACATACACACATACCATACATACACACACCATACACACACACCATACACACACACACCATACACACACACACACCATACACACACATACACACACACACACTATACACACACATACACACACACACACACACACTCACACATACCATGCACACACATATATGATAGCTGCTTTGATATCACACAAATTGTTTTAATTAAGTTTTTGAACTCTTAAGTGGCAGGGCTTGATGTAAAAACACTTCTTGGCATTTTCTGTTTATTTAGTCGCAGGTATACACACAGAAATAATCTGAGAAAGTAAATTATGAATTCTCTCCAGGGAAGTGTTGTGAATATCACCTTGAGATAACACTTCTGTTAGGTGTGAACTTCTCTGTCTAGTGAGATGGAGTCAACTGCTCCTCTCTGGGCAGTGGTAGCGAGCGAGCGGTGTTTACTGAATCAGCTGACCCTAGCTCGACCTTTTGAGAGATGCAAGCCAAGTGATCTAGAGTCGTGAATCACTTGGTGAATAACTTGGTGTTATTCATTTGGGTGAATATTTGTATAAATCAAAGGTGCTGTTACACACACAAAACATGTGGCACACCACCCACACACAGTTTCTGAGAAGGAGTTATAAATAAGAACAAAATTATCTTCCTTTCACCCCATTGGTCAACTTATCCAGAGATACGAGTGTTGATAACCAGAAACAAGGAAATATAGTTTGGTTGGGATCTGAGCCATACGGGGATGATGGTGGGGCCGAGAAGCCAAATGTTGACAATATACACAAAACATAACAATTTATCTTCTCATATATTCCTTTCTTTTCCCACATTAGTTATATACATTTATTATATAAATCTGAGTATTCAAATTATTTTAACAGCGTCAGAATGGTTTAGAAGTTATAACGTTAGTCATATAAAATGATTATAAAATGAACCTTTACCGAGACAAAAATCAAGGATTCTGCTCATATATGAATTGATCATTGTGGCCGGGGACCCAGCACCCCACTGTGACAGTTGCTGACAGTGAGACAAACTTTGATCGAATGCTGTAAATCTTCTGCAGTTTGAGATTATATTTAACGAAATCTTAACTGGGAAAATGTTGTGTGGCTTTTGTTATGGGGTAAGTTCTGGCGTGAATATTAAGATTATTTTTGGTGGCTATTATTTTTATCCGCCTGGTACAAATATTTATTAATTTATATTGTAAGTTATGTCTTGATAGTCGATGTAATGTAACAATTTATTTTTTGTGTTAATGTTCATATAGATTGGTTCAGTGTTGCGGTTCTGACTCGTCAACGATGTTATTAAGCTGTTGAGTACATACTGCTGGTGAAACAATGTTATATTAACAACACGACAGACAAGTACTATAAGACCTTAACATTTAACAATAATTCAGCCTTAATTTAAGTTTTTCACCAACTTAAGACATATAACCCAGCAGGTAGTGAGACGGGCAACATAACGCGGGATATCGTGGCTTCACCAAGTGGTTCTCCTCAACATGGACGCAAACATCAGATGGACAAAGAAACAGAAGAATCCCGGATATATATTCATTTATTCTACAAAAAGTTATGTAAACGAGTGTTAAATACGTTTAAGTAATAACAGTTTAGGAGCTGAAGTCGAGATATTGGAAGATGAAGGGAAGGTGTGATATCTGAAAAGGATCACACATAGTAAATCCTCGCTTATGATCACATATTTTAAAGCAATTAAATTCTCACTTAACTATCACATAATCCATCTCTAAACCTTCATTCAATTGGGTTACTTCGACACTTGAGATAATTCTTGAAATAAACCTGCAAGAAATCCAATAAGAAAAAATTTTCATCATCCTGTGAAGGATGATTGCAAATAAATGTTTTTATCTAAGATTTTTCTTCGTTTTCGTCACCCATTTCATCAATCAATATCTGTAATACAGTTTATATGTTCGACTAATAACCTTGATGTAAGCGTATTCTTGATGGTCTCCGGGAAGCTGTGTTAATAACAGGACTAATATACTACATACCAATAAGGCCGGACCTGCCACTTACACGTCGGTGACAGAATGTAATAAAGGGAACAACTGAGAGATGGGTGTTGTAGGGAGGGTTGTGTTGTGTTGTAGGGAGGGTTGTGTTGTGTTGTATGGAGGGTTGTGTTGTGTTGTAGGGAGGGTTGTGTTGTGTTGTAGGGAGCGTTGTGTTGTGTTGTATGGAGGGTTGTGTTGTGTTGTAGGGAGGGTTGTGTTGTGTTGTAGGGAGGGTTGTGTTGTGTTGTATGGAGGGTTGTGTTGTGTTGTAGGGAGGGTTGTGTTGTGTTGTAGGGAGGGTTGTGTTGTGTTGTAGGGAGGGTTGTGTTGTGTTGTAGGGA
>NW_024747070.1:0-5725 GCF_018991925.1 Homarus americanus
AGTGTTGTAGGCGAGTGCTGGTGAGAGCTGTGACTAAGAGTGTTGTAGGCGAGTGGTGGTGAGAGCTGTGACTAGGAGTGTTGTAGGCGAGTGTTGGTGAGAGCCGTTACTGTGGCAGTGTTGTAGGCGAGTGGTGGTGAGAGCCGTAATTGGGAGTGTTGTAGGCTTGTTGTGTTGAGAGCTGTGACTTGGAATGCTGTAGGCGAGTGGTGGTGAGAACTGTGACTGGGAGTTTTGTAGGCGAGTGGTGGTGAGAGCTGTGACTAGGAGTGTTGTAGGCGAGTGGTGGTGAGAGCTGCGACTAGGAGTGTGGTAGGCGAGAGGTGGTGAGAGCTGTGACTAGGAGTGTTGTAGGCAAGTGGTGGTGAGACTTGTGGGTGGGAGTGTTGTAGGCGAGTGGTTGTGAGAGCTGTGATTAGGAGTGTTGTAGGCGAGTGGTGGTGAGAACTGTGACTGGAAGTGTTGTAGGCGAATGCTGGTGAGACCTGTGACTAAGAGTGTTGTAAAAGTGGTGGTGAGAGCTGTGACTAGGAGTGTTCTAGGCGAGTGGTGGTGAGATCAACGACTAGGAGTGTTGTAGGCGAGAGGTGGTAAGACCTGTGACTAGGAGTGTTGTAGGCGAGTGGTGGTGAGGCTGTAACTTGGAGTTTTGTAGGCGAGTGTTGGTGAGAGCCGTTACTGGCAATGTTGTAGGCGAGTGGTGGTGAGAGGCGTAATTGGGAGTGTTGTAGGCTTGAGGTGGTGAGAGCTGTGACTTGGAATGCTGTAGGCGAGTGGTGGTGAGAGCTGTGACTGGGAGTGTTGCAGGCGAGTGGTGATGAGAGCTGTGACTGGGAGTGTTGTAGGCGAGTGGTGGTGAGAGCTGTGACTAGGAGTGCTGTAGGCAAGTGGTGGTCAGAGATGTGACTGGGAGAGTTGTATGCGTGTCGTGGTCAGAGATGTGACTGGGAGTGTTGTAAGAGAGTGGTGGTCATAGCTGTTACTAGGAGTGCGGTATGCTAGTGTTGGTCAGAGCTGTGACTGAGAGTGTTGTTGGCGAGTGATGGTGAGAGCTTTGACTGTGAGTGTGGTAGGCGAGTGGCGGTGAGAGCAGTGACTGGGATTGTTGTAGGTGAGTGGTGGTGAGAGCTGTGACTGGGAGTGTTGTAGGCGAGTGGTGGTGAGAGCTGTGACTGAGAGTGTTGTAGCCCAGGCGAGTGGTGGTGGCGCTGTGACTGGGAGTGCTGTAAGCGGTAGTGGTCAGAGACGGCTGAGAGTTGTAGGCGAGGTGGTGGTGAGCTGTGGCTGGGAGTGTTGTAGGCGAGTGGTGGTGAGACCTGTGACTAAAAGTGTTGTAGGCGAGAGAGTGGTGATGAGGCACAGCGAGTAGGAGTGTTGTAGGCGGAGTGGTGCTGAGAGCTGTGACTGAGAGTGTTGTAGGCTAGTGGTGGTGAGAGCTGTGACTGAGAGTGTTGTAGGCGAGTGGTGTTGAGCGCTGTGACTGGGAGTGCTGTAAGCGAGTGGTGGTGAGAGCTGTGACTAGGAGTGTTGCAGGCGAGTGGTGGTGAGAGCTGCGACTGGGAGTGTGGTAGGCGAGAAGTGGTGAGAGGTGTGACTGGGAGTGTTGTAGGCGAGGGGTGGTGAGAGCTGTGACTAGGAGTTTTGTAGGCGAGTGGTGGTGAGAGCCGTGACTGGCAGTGCTGTAGGCGAGTGGTGGTGAGAGCCGTGACAGGGTGTGTTGTACACGTGTGGTAGCGAGAGCTGTGACTGGGAGTTTTGTAGGCGAGTGGTGGTGAGAGCTGTGACTGGGAGTGCTGTAGGCGTGTGGTGGTCAGAGATGTGACTGGGAGAGTTGTAGGCGAGTGGTGGTGAGAGCTGTGACTAGGAGTGTTGTAGGCGAGAGGTGGTGAGAGCTGTGACTGGGAGTGTTGTAGGCGAGTGCTGGTGAGAGCTGTGACTAAAAGTGCTGTAGGCAAGTGGTGGTCAGAGATGTGACTGGGAGAGTTGTAGGCGAATGGTGGTGAGAGATGTGACTAGGAGTGTTGTAAGAGAGTGGTGGTCAGAGCTGTGAATAGGAGTGGTGTAGGCAAGTGGTGGTCAGAGCTCTGACTAGGAGTGTTGTAGGCGAGTGGTTGTGAGACTTGTGACTGGGAGTGTTGTAGGCGAGTGGTGGTAAGAGCTGTGATTGGGAGTGTTGTGAAGCGGAGTGGTGGTGAGAGGTGTGACTGTATGAGTGTTGTAGGCGAGTGCTGGTGAAGCTGTGGCGAAAGTGTTAATAGCAGTGGTGTTGAAGCTGTGACCGAGGTGTTATGGAAGCGGAAGGTAATTGGTAGGAAACAGCAACTACTAGGAGTGTAGGCGAAGGTGGTAAGAGCTGTGACTAGGAGTGTTGTAGGCGAGTGGTGGTGAGAGCTGTGACTTGGAGTTTTGTAGGCGAGTGTTGGTGAGAGCCGTTACTGGCAGTGTTGTAGGCGAGTGGTGGTGAGAGCCGTAATTGGGAGTGTTGTTGGCTTGAGGTGTTGACAGCTGTGACTTGGAATGCTGTAGGCGAGTGGTGGTGAGAGCTGTGACTGGGAGTGTTGTAGGCGAGTGGTGGTGAGAGCTGTGACAAGGAGTGCTGTAGGCAAGTGGTGGTCAGAGATGTGACTGGGAGAGTTGTAGTCGAGTGGTGGTCAGAGATGTGACTGGGAGTGTTTTAAGAGAGTGGTGGTCATAGCTGTGACTAGGAGTGCGGTATGCTAGTGTTGGTCAGAGCTGTCACTGAGAGTGTTGTTGGCGAGTGGTGGTGAGAGCTTTGACTGTGAGTGTGGTTGACGAGTGGCGGTGAGAGCAGTGACTGGGAGTGTTGGAGGCGAGTGGTGGTGAGAGCCGTGACTGGGAAGTGTTGTAGGCGGTGGTGGTGAGCTTTTGACTGTGAGTATAGTAGGCAGTGGCAGTGAGAACTGTGACTAGGAGTGTTGTAAGAGGCGAGTGCTGGTGAGTGCTGTGACCAAGTATTGTAGGCGGCTGTGGTGAGCTGTGACTAAGGAAGGGTTAGCCAAGCAGTGGTGGTGAAGGCTGCGACTATAGAGGTGTGGTAGGCGAGAGGTGGTGAGAGGTGTGACTGGGAGTGTTGTAGGCGAGTGGTGGTGAGAGCTGTGACTAGGAGTGTTGTAGGCGAGTGGTGGTGACAGCTGTGACTAGGAGTGTTGTAGGCGAGTGGTGGTGAGAGCAGTGACGGGGATTGTTGTTGGCGAGTGGTGGTGAGGGCTGTGACAAGGAGTGTTGTAGGCGAGTGGTGGTGAGCGCTGTGACTAGGAGTGCTGTAGGTGAGTGGTGGCCAGAGCTGTGATTGAGAGTTTTGTTGGCGAGTAATGGTGAGAGCTGTGACTGTGAGTGTAGTAGGCGAGTGGCGGTAAAAGCAGTGACTGAGATTGTTGTAGGTGAGTGGTGGTGAGAGCTGTGAATGGGAGTGTTGAAGGCGGGTGGTGGTGAGACACGTGACTGGGAGCGTTGTAGGAGAGTGCTGGTGAGAGCTGTGACTAAGAGTGTTGTAAGCGAGTGGTGGTGAGAGCTGTGACTAGGAGTGTTGTAGGCGACCGGTGGTGAGAGCAACGACTGGGAGTGTTGTAGGCGAGAGGTGGTAACAGCTGTGACTAGGAGTGTTGTAGGCGAATGGTGTTGAGAGCAGTGACTGGGATTGTTGTAGGCGAGTGGTGGTGAGGGCTGTGACTGGGAGTGTTGTAGACGAGTGGTGGTGAGAGCTGTGACTGAGAGTGTTGTAGGCGAGTGGTGGTGAGCGCTGTGACTGGGAGTGCTGTAAGCGAGTGGTGGTCAGAGATGTGACTCAGAGAGTTGTAGGCGAGTGGTGGTGAGAGCTGTGCCTGGGAGTGCCGTAGGCGAGTGGTTGTGAGAGCTGTGACTAGGAGTGTTGTAGGCGAGTGGTGGTGAGAGCTGTGACTAGGAGTGCTGAAGGTGAGTGGTGGCCAGAGCTGTGATTGAGAGTTTTGTTGGCGAGTAGTGGTGAGTGCTGTGACTGTGAGTGTAGTAGGTGAGTGGCGGTAAAAGCAGTGACTGAGATTGTTGTAGGTGAGTGGTGGTGAGAGCTGTGAATGGGAGTGTTGAAGGCGGGTGGTGGTGAGAGACGTGACTGGGAGCGTTGAAGGCGAGTTGTGGTGAGAGCCATGACTGGGAGTGTTGTAGGTGAGTGGTAGTGAGAGCTGTGACTGGGATTGTTGTAAGCCAGTGGTGGTGAGAGCTGAGACTGGGAGTGTTGTAGGCGAGTGGTGGTGAGAGCTGTGACTGGGAGTGTTGTAGGCGATTGGTGGTGAGAGCTGTGACTGGGAGTGTTGTAGGCAAGTGCTGGTGAGAGCTGTGACTAAAAGTGTTGTAGGCGAGTGGTGGTGAGAGCTGTGAGTAGGAGTGTTGTAGGCAAGTGGCGGTGAGAGCAGTGACTGGGATTGTTGTAGGCAAGTAGTGGTGAGAACTGTGACTGAGAGTGTTGTAGACGAGTGGTGGTAAGAGCTGTGACTGAGAGTGTTGTAGGCGAGTGGTGGTGAGCGCTGTGACTGGGAGGCTGTAAGCGAGTGGTGGTCAGAGATGTGACTGGGAGTTGTAGGCGAGTGGTGGTGAGAGCTGTGACTGGGATTGCTGTAGGCGAGTGGTGTTGAGAGCTGTGACTAGGAGTGTTGTATGCGAGTGGTTGTGAGAACTGTGACTAAGAGTGTTGTAGGCGAGTGGTGGTGAGAGCTGTGACTAGGAGTGCTGTAGGTGAGTGGTGGTCAGAGCTGTGACTGAGAGTTTTGTTGGCGAGTAGTGGTGAGAGCTCTGACTGTGATTGTAGTAGACGAGTGGCGGTAAGAGCAGTGACTGAGATTGTTGTAGGTGAGTGGTGGTGAGAGCTGTGAATGGGAGTGTTCAAGGCGAGTGGTGGTCACAGCCGTGACTGGGAGTGTTGAAGGCGAGTGGTGGTAAACCGTGAAGCTAGAGAGGTTTGTAGGCAGAGTGGTAGTAGAGCTGTGACTGGGATTGTGGCCCAGGCCATAGGTGGTGAGGAAGGCTGAGACTGCACAGGTGTTGTAGGCGAGTGGTGAGTGGCAGCGACTGGGAGGTAATGGTAGGCGGAAGGTGGTGGTGAGAGCTGCATTAGAGATATTGTAGGCGAAGGTGGTAAAACTGTGACTAGGAGTGTTGTAGGCGAGTGGTAGGTGAAACCGTGACTGAAGTGTACACATGTGGTAGTGAGCTATGACTTGGAGATGCTGTAGGCGTTTGGTGGTGAGCTGTGACTAAGGGTGTTGTAGGCAGTGGTAGAGCTGTGATTGTGAGTGCTGTAGGCGAGTGGTGTGAGGTCAGAGATGTGACTGGGAGAGTTGTAGGCGAGTGGTGGTGAGAGCTGTGACTGGGAGTGCTGTAGGCGAGTGGTGGTGAGAGCTGTGACTAGGAGTGTTGTAGGCGAGTGGTGGTGAGAACTGTGACTAAGAGTGTTGTAGGCTAATGGTGGTGAGAGCTGTGACTATGAGTGCTGTAGGTGAGTCATGGTCAGAGCTGTGACTGAGAGTTTTGTTGGCGAGTAGTGGTGAGAGCTGTGACTGTGAGTGTAGTAGGCGAGTGGTGGTAAGAGCAGTGACTGAGAGTGTTGTAGGTGAGTGGTGGTGAGAGCTGTGAATGGGAGTGTTGTAGGCGAGTGGTGGTTAGAGCTGTGACTGGGAGTGCTGTAGGCGAGTGGTGGTCAGAGATGTGACTGGGAGAGTTGTAGGCGAGTGGT